>NW_009623852.1:176807-193883 GCF_000690535.1 Cariama cristata
TTGGGGGAGTGTTCTTTTATTTTGGGGGTTGTTTTTGTAGGGTTTTTTTTGCGTTATTCACTGAAGTCTAGCTACAAAGCCAGCACGCAGACAAAAGGCCAGATCCTAAGAATGATCCTAGCACAAGGAACCTCCATGACACTCTGCTAATTTGCATCTGCTAAAGAGTCACAGACCGATACATTTCAGCTCATAATTCATGAATAAGATGTATGAAAGCGCTGTCAACCGGTGATGGCTGGGGAGGTGGTGACGGGAGGGGGTGCCTTCCTGGCCTCCTGGGAGTGTTGCGCTGAAATTCTGCAATATCAAAGTTCGCGACAATTTCTTTTCTCTCTTGTTGTTTACCCGCTCTGGTTTCTGCTAATTTACCTCTGCCAGAGATTGTTTATCATTGCAGCTAATAAAATACGCCAGAAGTCTCATGTTTTAAGCTTCAGTAAAATAAACTACAATGAACAGACTGTCAAATATTTCCTCTTTTTGCTCCTTTCCTGTCTCTCCTTTCTGGGCTGAACAACCAAACAATCCCCCCAAAATTCTAGCTGCAGTCACTACTTGAAAGGAAATATGTCAAACACCACATTAGCTGTTTGCATATGGTCGCTTTAGGATTCAGGCTCAAAATCTGTGTTTTTCTTACAAATACAATTAGCATGCTTTAGCTCAACCAATTGAAAATGTAAAATAAAAACTTTTTCCAAAAAAGAGAACATATTCAAATCACTACTATGTTGTGGAATTGCTGCTTTTTATCCTTAAAATGAAATAATATGTGCATATAAATGTATGTATAATCTATTTTCAAGTATACTTCACAGTTTTTACCACCAACACTTATTTCCTTCCTAGATAACACTAAAAAAGAGACAAAAAATAAACTTTCCTCATGACAAGTTACTAAAGGGTCTTCTCCATCCATTTTGAAAGAGGGAGTTTTTATTCTAAAATTAAGGAATAGGTTACTTAATTCCTTTTTTCTTCCATCTAAAAGGAGTTGTATGGATGGTTTACAGGGCTTTTCATAAGATAGCTGCTCTTTATTAACATAATGCCGGACCTAAATCTATCTGTGCGTTCAACAGCAATTTCAGGTTAAAGAAAGAAATACTCAGTATGATAAGTGGCTATAACCACTATTAGTAATAAGGGAAAAGAGTGATTTATAAACCCTATTTTAAATATTCTTGTGGCACTTAATTCAGCCATCAGTATTCAAATCCAGCTGACATCTGTGGGAGCTCAGAGTGCTCAGCAACTTGCATAAGTACTCAATAAATTGCTAGATTGAGCACTAATCCTGCAGTCAATGTTATGGGTAAGGGAAAACCTAATTACAGTGTGATTTTTTTTTTTCAAGTTTATTTACTACAAGAGTTCAAAGCAAGATCACATCATTGATCTCAAACTATAATACAATTAACTAAAGAAGGAACTAAAAGCTTCCTTGTAGGCCTGATCTTCTGAAAGCCTTTTATGAATTATGAGTCAAGAAGAGATAATGAACACTTATATGTCTCTAAGGGATTAATAAAAAGAAAATAAAAAAGGTGATATTATTCCAAAATAAACCTGCATAATTGTGATCAGCGAGTTCAGTGTCGCAGCCCTTCTCAGTCACCAGTTGAATACAGGAATGGAGTTCACTGCTGGTGGTTGAACTTGCACGATGCCCAGGACCGACTCGGTGCCTGTGCCCATTTATACCCTGTGTCACGCACATTCAACCCAGGAGCTCCGTGGTGCTCCAGCAGTAAATTTTCCATCTGTTTTCACATGCAGGGTCCCATCAAACTGAGGTTGGGAGTTGTGCAAAGCTTATCTCAGCTGGAAGTCGTTTTTTGCAACAGTAAAAATAAGACCCACTTTATTACCGGATAAAACAGACAGGTAATCACGCTCCCAGTTGCGTGTGTCAAAACGAAGCCTGTTCTTCAGGCTTTTCACCAGTTCACTGAAAGGAAGCATTGGTGGAATATGAAGCAACTTGTCATGATGCAGCCTGAGTTTCAAGGAACATGAACATAAGCTAGCTTGTCTGAGCTAATGGAAGTTCACATTTAACTTAATAAATGAACTAGCCATAAACATAACGGTTAAAGTACTATTTTCCATAGAAGTAGCAGAAGTTATATATGAAATATTTTTGTTTGATTTGCAAACATTAACAAATAAACTGAGGGCCTGATTCAGTTACCTTCCTAACCATATGAATAGTCCCACCATAGTCAAAACTGGAAAAAAAACACAGATACAATTATAAAGATAGTAGTTTTCCTTTGTAAGCAGTGCAAAATTCTCTTAATGAATCTACTATCAGTGGCTTCTTTTCAAAACTTGAAAGAATAACACTTTTCGGGGAAAAAGCAGACCAAATGGATAATAGATTTTAAAAACGGGTTTTACTTTTTTATGTTCTTGCTAACCAGTCCAACTCCTTACATAAGATTGACAGTTGTTTGCTGCTTTTCTTAATTTTCTGCACACAAGTAGATCTTTATTCTTCTATACTATTCCCAAGTTGAACCAATTATCCACGAGTAACCATTTCCTTAAAATATAGAATACCTTTCCTTTTCAGTCTTTGAAGAATTAAAATGATGGAGAACACAAATTCAAGTATCTTTAAAAAATCATGTAAACTTGAGAAATATAATTTAAAAGCAAACACAAAATAACAAGCCAAATTCTGCCACTATCTAGTATCATCTCAGAGAAGAAAACCTTCTCTTGTAGGTCACAATGTAGAAAACATCACATCTCTTCTAAACAAGTACTACATGATTTAAATTAATCTAGATATCAGTTTTTAAGTTTCTGATTTTCTATGGAACCAAACACATGCACTATATGCATTCTGACCAGGCTAATGTATGTCACATGGTCATAACTGGAATGAACCTCTTAAAGGCAAGGCCAAGGTGTCAATGTCTAGTCCTATCCACTGCCACCTTACCCACATGTGGACGTGAAAAAGCATCTGAAAAAAATGGAAACCCAAGATATTCCCAGGTCACTGGAGGCAGTTTACATTTCTTGCAAACATGTTTTGTCTACAGCATTAGCAAGGGTTTCAGGAATCAAACTATGAATTAAATATGAGAATATGTACTCTCAACCAGCAGGGATGACCACCATCTTTACCACCAGACATTTTGCAACCCACTTCTCAATCCATTTCTCCTACTTCTGAAAAGCATGAGTTGTTGGAATGAAACAGGCAGCAACATTTCAAAACAAATCCCTTTACAGACTTTAATCTGAGGAAAAGAGATTCGAGGTCTGTCGCCAGTGGTAGGAGATAATCTTGTAGGGTAGCAAGAAGAAAGTGCCTGAGCTGTAGATGAAAGACGAACTCCTGCCGCGGAACATTATACAAACACTGAAGATGCTGGAAAGATGCCAGAGCTCCCTGGTGGTGCAGGCTGGAGACACAAGGTACGCAGCCACCATCCCGCCAAGCAGCAAAGGAAAACAGTCGCAGAATTCGATCAAGCACAGCTACAGTAAGTGCCGGTGGGGACCCTTCATCTTCAGAGCTGTCAGAAAGCACGGCCGTTCACTGAGAGCCTTCGCCGCGGTGAACCGTCCTTTGTTTACCAAGAGTGACGACGACTTAGACGGGGACGAAATACAGGGAAGAGAAATAACGGGACAATGACTTCTTTTTTGTAAATCATCCACTTTAATAGTGACGCTTAGCCCATGCAAAATAATCCCACAGCCAAAGCTGGCACACTGTGTCACCATTAAGTTTGTTAAGAGGTATTTACCATACTTTATAGAAAAACAAAGAGGTGTGAAACATAACACAGTTAGAGAGCCATGCTGAATGAAGGAGCCATTTATCGTTGTCTAATGCAGGTGAAAGAAAAAAAAAGAGTACGTAAAATAAGTGTGCAGATAAGTGAATTCATAGGTAGTATAAATTGATCAGAAAGTGGTAGCAAGTGACAAAGCAATTGTACTAACAGTTTGTTTGCTAGCTGTTTAGAACTTGCTGCACATAAAACCTTGTGCTAAGCAATGTCCCAAAAAACCAAAAAGCATGAAAGAAGTAACACCCTCTGGAAATCTTGCCAGATTGATAGTATTCAGACTTTGTGTTCCAAATGAATCTGAAAGAACAGTGATTTTAGACAAAACAGTACTGTCAAGACAAAATAAGGCTCAGGTTTAGGGATGGGGTGGGGTTGGCAGCAGGCAGATATGCCGGTGGATATGGGATAATGCTCCTTACATTTACCTTCCCAGAAAACAAACATGTTGATATTTGATTCATACCTGGATGAAACAAACTCTTTTATTAAATAAAAAAACAAAGGAATTACAATGCCTGCCAACACAAGCTCTCATTTACCATCATGCTCTTTATGAAGGCCATACACTAAAATCAGGAACTGTATGTATCTTCATCACTCCATTTTTTTTATTATTATGCCAGTAGTAATTAACAGTACGTACAGCTCCAGCAAATGCTTCAGCTCTATCAGAAACATCATACTGAATCAAAAGATGCAGTACTAAAATATGCATGAAATAGGCACGAACATGATATGGGGAAGTTTCTATACGAATTTTAAAATCACATTCAGGTACAATACTGTAAAATCCATTTAGACTCAAACACCTCATTGTTTCAGGCCATTGTGTGGTTGCTGTTGAAACCTATTAACTCCACTTGAGCACAAACAGCCATTCTCTGGGCAGTTCATTAAATCCACCCTTTCTTAAGCTCCAAGGGACTTCTGACTGTTTAGTTCCCATGGGAAATATTAAAAGAAAAAAATTGCAGAGAAAAATCATAGCATGTCACAACACTTAATAATAGCTACAAATGGAGTAATTTTAAATAGTTTGCATTAACTTGATGGAATAAATATTCTGAGGTACTCAAGACCCTTAGGGAGAAGTGTCACAGGGATAAGCCATAGTGTGAAATTGCTATTTGAGTGCTGAATAGCAATTATTTGTGATTTACTATAATTTGCTTTTAAACCCAGGAGCTTACCCAAAAGCAGTTGGTATATGTTTTAAATGATGCATCAAGGACTTGAGATGTGAAATATCCAGGAACAGCAACAGAAAGAGAAACACTCTTGGACAATGTTTTAGATACTTCTGACTACCATATGAAAAAAATTTATAGGGAAAATGTAAGGAGTGAGGTGCTGAGAGTGACACATATGTAGCCTATTCTGCATCTGGGAAGTTGCAGTACTGCAAACTAATAAAACTACATAGTCTATTTTTAAGCAAGTTTACTCTTGCAAAGAGCTGAAAGCCAGGTGGAGTGGGACCCTACCCAGTCATGCTTACTACATGGTTGTTACGGGCAAGAAGCTGAATTTTGTCCTTTTTAATGAGCTGCTAAATGGAGCTGGTTTGAAAAAAATTAGATTTCTGCTCTGAGTAAAATGCTTCTGCTTAGACGTCAGAGTTCATTGCATCTTGGCCTTTTAACAACTTTCTTTCACCAGGAACCAATCTCTCCTCCTCCTCCAACTAACTTCTTGATGAAGGAATTTCAGCGTAGTTGTTTTGCCCAGTCTTTCAGACAGCAGACGTTAGCTCAGAGTGGGATTCATTGCACTCAGCTTCAGTCACCCAAACATTAATTATGCAGCCCAAGGCATCTGTCATAGACAGCCGACACTATCAGTGGTAAGAGGTTCGTATCAGCAGAAGCTCCTGATCTTAAGATGAAATGAAAATATGTCTTTCTCCATTAATTATAAAGGCAAGTCAATAGCTTGGCTCTTAATCACCTGATCTGTAGTTGCTGAATTGATCTGAAGCTAGGTGAGATGAATCCAAAGCACAATCACGTGTTTCCATGATGGAGGCGAGACAATCCAGCTTTCAGAAAGCAGGATATTATTTATTTAGAATAAACGTACCCATTGTACAACAGCCTACGTTTGCCAAATTTCTGCTCGAAGATGCTAGTAGTTTAGGGCTAAATCCACCCTGTACTACAAATGGAAGCTTCTACTCATGACAAGTCCTATCTGTTCTGTCCCGATGTTGCAAGAAAACAAGCTCTTGACCAGGCACAGGACTGAAGAGTACTGTGGAAATAACTAGTGACAAATTTTCAGAGCTCTGCTGCCCAAAGCCTGCTAAAGGAATACAGTTTAAACAGCTGCCACCACCTATCCTTTCAGCAGTACCACTGAATCTTCAGGGAGCATCTGGGCGATGCTCTGTCATATGGTTTAGTTTTAGGTAGTCCTGTGAGGAGCCGGAGTTGGACTCGCTGATCCTTATAGGTCCCTGCCAACTAGAGATATTCTCTGATTCTGTGATTTTTACACTGGGTCATTTGCAGAATGGTTCAGGTAACGACCTTTGCAGGTACATATCGAAGGCTGTAATGCTATTTATTCCCATCTGACAAGCTCTCCTTCTGGTGTGGCCACAAATCCTTTTTTGAGTCCGGTAAGAGTTACCTCTTACACAATTCTGTACACTTCTTTTCTCTTTGTAACCAGTGAACTAATCAGAATTCTCTCAGATGCTGTTTGTCTGCACGGGAAAAGTAGGTACTTGCAGAAGTTACTTAACACAGACTTTGTGTTATGAAAGAAGCATCTTTTACCTAATCAGTATTGTCAGAGTACAAACCACTAGCAAAACTGTAACACCTGCAACATTCATACAGAAGACCCTGAGTGTCTCACAAAACCTTGCTTCTATACCTCATCGCTGCGTGTCTGAGCCTTCTTTGATTTTACAACTTCACATTTATGACAAGTCACATAAAAATAAATGTCCTGTGAACTGATTTTAAATAGCCAGTGCTGGAAACTACAGTGATTTTGATTGAAGAACTTCACTTTAACAAGGTCAAAGAGCTTCATTCTACATTTTTGAAGCAATGGAAAATTTGATGTGCCAGACATGAAGCAAAGTGATTTGAAGACAACTTGAGGACTGCGTGAACAAACTGAACCAAGCCATCAATCTAATGTTGTGGCAAATGAGACCACATGCTGGGCTGTATTACCAAGGTGGAGGGATGGGTTGATCAGGCTGCATCTGAAATGTTGCATCATCTATTGCACCTCCAAGACAGACACTCACATACTGGAGAAGGTGTGGAGGAGTGAGGGCCACTAAAACGTCGGGCTGGAGCACGGTGACCATGACTGAAGGCTAAAGGAACTGGAATTGTTTAGCCTGGAGAAGAGAAGTCTTGAGAGACATGTAACTGCAGTCTTCCATAACCAAAAGTGGAGTTACAGAGAAGATGGATCCTTCTCAGAAGTGCACAGAAAAAAGACAAAAGGAAACAGACACAGCAGAAGGAACTCAAGTTGTACATAAGAAAAAAACCTCATCCTCTCATGAGTGGTTAAGCACTACAACAGGTTACCCAGGGTGGCTGCAGCATCCTCATCCCTGGACGTATTCTAAACTGGACAAATCCCTGGGTAACCTATCTGCTGCTGAAGTAGAAAAGGAGGTTGGACTCAATAGTTGCCAGTGGTCCCTTCCAAGTTGAATCTTTTTTTACAATTATTTATTTCTGTTGTCTTTATTTCATGAAGTTAGCACTTTGTCATACCTCTAGTCCTATTTCACGTATTTTTGAATTGCTAAGTGGTTTTGTCTAAAATGCAAGATGCTTTCCTGTGTTCGACAAAGTTTGCTTCTCATGTGGTTTCAACAGACTGTCATTAGTATTTCCTCACATTTTGGAACAAGGGACACAAAATTCAGGTTGTAAGAGGAAAAATGTCCTTCCTTAACACACTATCCTGCCAATAATAGAGGAGTCTCATCTGGAGGAGCAGACAGTAATTCAGTTTCACAGCTGCCCATGACAAAATACTCTTCTCAATGTTATTCCCAGGCTACATAACATCAAATAGCATCTGAGACAGGATTTAGAATCATTTTTGTGTAATTTTGAGTAATTTTAATAGAAGTAGTAGAGGAAGAGATATCTGGTAGAGCATTTCTAACTTTCACTGCAACAGCACGAGATGAGAAGTTAATTCTCTTCCCCAGCAGATTAATTATGAAGTGTCAAAAATACATTTTAAGTTTCATAAATTTCCCTAACTCTTTTTGCCTCTTAAGATGGAAACTTGAGCAGACTTTTAATCTAACTCTTTTGATTCAACCAATAGGCCAGAAGTTCTGCCATTCCACAATATTCTTCAAAAATTTCTATCCTTCATGTTAGCAAATACATTTTTCCCTATATAAATAGCAGCTGATATACATTTCAGCCTGTGGACCTGTGTGAACCTCATGAAGCTCAACGAGGCCAAGTGCAAGGTCCTGCACACGGGTCGGGGCAATCCCAAGCACAAATAGAGGCTGGGCAGAAAGTGGATCAAGAACAGCCCTGAGGAGAAGGACTTGGGGGTGCGGTTGATGAGAAGCTCAACATGACCCAGCCATGTATGCCTGCAGCCCAGAAAGCCAATCGTGTCCTGGGCTGCATCCAAAGCTGTAGCATCGCTACATGTCAAGGTACTGCAAACGGATCACTGGTCGGCCCGGACCAGGGAAGAAACAGATAACACACACAGTGTGAGCGTCAACTTCCTCGTTTATTGTGCAGTTAATTCCTTTTATACAAACACGTCACAGGGAGGCAGTGTCTAGCTCTCTATCTTTCCGTGACATCGCGAGATCTTCCGAACATCGCACCCTACACAAAGCGACATGGCCAGCAGGTCGAGGGAGGGGCTTCTGTCCCTCTGTTCCACTCTGGTGAGACCCCCCTGCAGTACCGCCTTCAGTTCTGGGGTCCTCAGCACAAGAAGGACATGGACCTGTTGGAGCGAGTCCAGAGGAGGCCACGAAGATGATCTGAGGGCTGGGGCACCTCTGCTGTGAGGACAGGCTGGGAGAGTTGGGGTTGTTCAGCCTGGAGAAGAGAAGGCTCTGGGCAGACCTCAGAGCAGCCTTCCAGTACCTAAAGGGGCCGACAAGAAAGCTGGGGAGGGACTTTTGACAAGGGCAGGGAGTGACAGGACAAGGGGCAATGGCTTTGAACTGGAAGAGGGAAGATTTAGATGAGACATTAGGAAGAAATTCTTCCCGGTGAGGGTGGTGGGGCACTGGCAGAGTTTTCCCAGAGAAGCTGTGGCTGCCCCATCCCTGGAAGTGTTCAAGGCCAGGTTGGATGGGGCTTTGAGCAACCTGGCCTGGCGGGAGGCGTCCCTGACCGTGGCAGGGGGGTTGGAACTCGATGGTCTTTAAGGTCCCTTCCAACCAAACCATTCTATGGTTCTATGAAATTCAACTGTGCTACATTTCTTTCACTGAAATAAAAGTTATTCTTGTTATTGCATTGGATTTTGATTCTTTCTCATATTCACAATACAGTTTTTCTCCTATAGATCTGAGCAAAAATGTATGCATATAAAATCACTCCACATTCTACTTCTGAAATAGTGTTCTCTCTTCAATGTCCCTCTGAAATATTGAACTCATTTTAAAAAAAAAAGAAGGCATAACTGAAAACAAATTTTACTGCTGCTTAGTCTTTCTTCTCACTACAAAAACGATGATCACAAAGCACCTATCGTTCTATCTAATGGGAAGAGTATGAGATTGTAACCCTCTGAGTAGTGCTGAATTATCATCCCTTTCATTCATTCTTACAGCTATTGGTGTGAAATCTTTTTAAGCTATAGTTCCTAACACAAGGAAAAGATTTCTAATCTGTCTGTCCTGTAACTTGCATTTTTCTGTCAAATCTTGAAAACAATCTCAACATTTTTTCTCTTGTTGATTACTCATAATTTCTTCTTCAGCAATTTGTACTTCTAGGTGGCAAGTGATTTGTAATACTTCCTCTGAAAAAGAATGTCTGCATAGTTTATATACTTTTTCACATTTTTTCTCCCTGATTCCTTTTTCCTCTAATACTGCAGTCACATCATATAGCTCTAAAGAAAGGTATTACCTAGGCCTGCTTATGGCTTTCTCCATAGGTAGGTTGTACCAATGGACAAAGTAGGTATGTGTGTATCTTACAGTGAATTCGTGCTCTCTAACTTTCTTGTCCTTGCTGGTGACTACTGCTGATAGTTGATAGTCATTTCAAATTCCAAACTGGAGTTTATAGAAAGAAAGAAAGAAACAAACAAACAAAAAGATGTCCTTATTAAAACAAAAATTTTATTTACCAAATATGTGAGGATAGAGGAAGGGAAAGGCATCTGTAGATTTACGAGACAGGCCCAAAAAAACAATTCAAGTAACTATTGCTCAGAGAAAGAATGTGGCAAGAATATCACATTTGTGTCAAATCCTCCTAAAGACTAGGCCATCCTTCCTCAGAGGAAAAGAAATACAACGTATGAATATTTCAGGAACTCTCATGAAGCCTTTGGAACTCGTTTTCTTCATCTTACAGGGCAGAATTTTTTTTTTTAGGATTTGTCCCTCCTCCACCTTAGTTCTTATAATTAATGCTGTATCAATTAATAACTCTTTCTTGACTGGTTGTATCTCGAGAACTCAGCAGGTTCAATATCTGACTCTCTTCTCCCTTTTTTTGTAGAAGCTGTAAATATCAGCTAGTTCACTTAAGGTCATCTTTTGTTTTACTATCCCTTTTGAAGAAGCAGCAACTTTATGAGATACTTTAACTTTTTTCTCCTCCTTCGTATGCTCTTCTACGATTGACAGTTGCAAAGGCTCTAGGTCTTGTCCTGTGAGAACAAGAGCCTTAAATACTTGTGGTTTTAAAAACTGGCCAAGTAGTTACATTCAAAGTTTTACACTTATCCAAAATGGAGTTGATGAAGGTTCTTTTAAATGGTGCTGCCCCACTATTCATTAAGATGAAACAAAAATCTGGCTATGGCTGACCTTTGCAAGTAACCATATCACCATTTTCCACAGCACTATTAGGCAGTAGATATCCTGAACTCTAACATGCTTAACATTCTTACAAAATACTTAAAATCACAACAAACCAAAAGCTGTAGCTTGTTATCTGTTAATACTGTAGGGGGTATGCAAGACTAGCTAATATCAGTTCGATACTTATTAAAACATATTTCATACCTTAATTTTCTAATGGTGCATTTCTTAATTTTATTAATTATAGTCCAGAACCAACATTCAATGGTCCCGACATACATAGCACTACAAGAATTTCAGGCTTAGTGTTAAAATATCTACATACATCACATATAAACCAAGTGCAAGTCATTGTTTTATATTTTCTTTGTTATGCAATCAAGAAAATAAGATAAAGACTCTTGGTAATATTAAAATAGATTTCTCTTCCTGCTGCAAAATTAGCTTCTCCTTTCCCATGCCTACACTTTCTTTCTCTTTGAGATACAGCCAGCTTCCCAAACTCTGCAGTAAGAGTTACTGACTCCCGCGAAAATCGGTTGTCCAGTTTCCTTGTATTCAAGCACTCTTTCATGAAACAGTGCAAAATTATCTTTTCAAGACTTCTAAAACTTATATAGAGTCTTGATGCATTTAGGGTATAAGCAATTTTCCTGTTGTGTGATTTTAACTTCATTTATTTGCATTCAACACGCCTTTTCTTTAACTATCTTTTATTGAATCTTCAGTTACAAAATTAATTCTATATCAATACTCAACATATAAATAACAAGGGTGATACTCATGTTCAGGTTAACACTCCTAGCTGATCTTTGGACAATTTCCACAAAGAATGTTCCTTCATCTGTATTGCAGTTACTGTCTTTTCCACTGGATATGTATTTCTTCAGGTATCGATAGTTTCTTTTTAGGCCTCTAAAAATACCTGTTTACACAGTTTTGCAAAATGTTCCTGTTTTCTGTGGGTCTTGTGGCTCTGCACGAACACACAGCTCTTTGCTCTAGGTACAGTTCTTCATACTGCTTCTTGAAAACACATCTACATCCTCCAGACTCCTCTGAAGGCTCAGCTTTTGCTTTGTCTAGCGTATTCCTGTGGGTTTGACATTTGCAGTCCAGCATGGTACTGTCTTATTTCCTTTCCAAATCTAGTCTATTTTTATTCTTATGAATATTTTATTCTTATGAAAGTCCAGCAATTTGTCCACATTTTCCTCTAGTCTTTCCCTTCCTCCCACAAATTTCAGTTGGGAACTTTTAGTATTCTTTTTCTTGATATTCTTTCTTTTCTTTTTCTTGGATCTGTGATCATAATCACAATCTTGTTTAAAAAAAGGATCCTTGAGTCTTACAAATTGGCTGAGCTGCTTTACATATGCTACAAATGCCTTAAAAGTCTTTCCCTCTTGAGTAAGATCAATACTTGAACTCAAAAGAACTGTGTTAAGGGCAGTTCTACCATTTCAAAATTGCTCTGGCTTCTTAAGCTGGGTCTATTAACTGGCCTACTTTCCCTTACTTAAATGTATACTGCTAAGAAAACACAGATTGTCTGCCTAGGACTTTTCAAAAAATGAAATACCTTTTGCTCCCAATCTTCTTCATTAACATCATCTGGTTTCATAAAGAAACAATTATCTTATTCAGAATTAATTAAATGATCTGCAGCATACTTACAGAATTTGGGCTTCTTTGGAGTTTTTACTTTCTCTGCAATTTTTAGCTACCATCTTCTGGTTCTATTTTCATTTCTACTATCATATAGTAGCAGTTAATGAAGTTACAATTAAAATACTACTTCATGAGGGCCATGAGGACTGTGAGACACTAACGCTAATGTTAGAGGACAAAGATGATGAGAGCAGAGATTTAAGTTTCTCTGCAAGGCTAACTGACTAATTGACAACCGATAATTAAAGCTGATTGATCCAGACTCTCCAGGGGATACCACATTGCAACCCAAGCCACTTAAGGAGATGATTAATCTCACATATATACTACCTTACCCTTAGAAATTTTGGCCGTGGAATAATATTGCACTGAAAGTATATTTTGTAATACAGTAGGTATATTTTCAATTCCTGTCAAAGAGGCTGCATTTTAACTTATAATGTTAAGAAAAAAACCTTACACACTCTGACACTTCAAAGAGTTAGTGGTAGAAGTTGGATAATCAGTAACTGTTTTGTTTTTAAACTCCAACTAGAAACACAGCAGTGTAACTCTACAGTCAACAGACAGGGAATTTCTCATTTTAAAATCATAAATATTTCAAAATAATTTATAGCACAGTACTGTAAGATTAAAAATGTTTTTAATGAGAATAATTCTTAGGAGAATATACTGCTATACTGAAATTCTGCTTACACCATATCCAAGTCTTTAAATACCACACATCTGAAATGTTATCTTCAACTCACAAAAAAAAAATAGGCTGATGATACACCTTGTCACAATGACTACCAAATTTTTATAAAGCTTAATAGAAATCAACTGCCTTGTGGCGGACCTCTTCAAGAGCAACTGCATTGGCATGTTTGTCAACCCTGACCTTCAGCATAAGGGATGGGAGTTTGCTTTGAGGATTTGAACAGGATCTATCTTGGAGACATTGGGGGCATGACTGTCGCACAGTTGGTTAGTGCATTCCCACATCCCCTCAAATCTTTAAGGCAAGAATAAAGAATTGCTGATTTTGTAAATAATTTACATCTTTGGCTCTTTGTCTGGTCCTGTGGGGAACGGTACATGTGTGTGTGTGGTATCAATATGATCTACCCTGTTCTACATAAAAGAAACCAAGACTCCAACTTGTAGTAATTTGCGTGCCCTCTGAAAAAAATGGCACAGATGGTTCCTGAATACCAATGCCCATCACACACTTTGTTGTTGGTGAAGAATGACATACCTGACTCAGTAATGGATGAAGGGTCTGCGAACAGCTGACTGCAGTTGTTTCTTGCTGAGGAAAAAAGAGAAAAAACAAAACAAAACAAAAAAACAGAGCTCTTTTATGCAAGCGTGATGCATCACGTTTGGATCCAGATTTCAGTACAGGAGTGATTCTGTAAGTGTCACAGCCTGTGCACAAGCATAATGTGTAAATTGAGGGTTATATTTTGAAACTTCTGCTGTTCTGACACAAGTAGTGGTGGCTGGGGGAAGGGAAAAAGTCGTGTATGTAAATGCTGCGTGCCACATGGTCTCTCCCACCTGCTCATCTCAGAAAGCATTCTCCTTCCCAATCTAAACCGATGATCATCTTTCCCATATACCACCTCAGCAGTTGCTGGAGAAAAAAGATCTCCTTCCCTACATAATTGGTTTGTACTAACTCCTCTGGCCCAATGAATCTTGAATTATTTCATACACAGGTGAAAAAAGGGAGCAAAAAGCAAACCCATCTCATAGTAACGGGTAAATGGAGCCGTATTCCTCCCAAGGAGAGAGCTGCAAGTTTTGGCATTTCAGGGTGAGGAGGGGACTGCGGCAAAGCCAAGTCACCTGTGCTGTAAAAAAGGTAATTAAATAGGTGGAAAAACCATTGACACTGAGTGAAAAAAAAAGACTGAGCTCTGCTATGCTTCCAAAACACACATATAAAATTTGAAAACACATGTAGAAAATTCCAAAACCTATTTTAGTGTGTTTATACGCAGTATAGTATGTATGTTGTGTCTGAAATCCTACCCCTTCCTCTGCCGGTCCTTCCTTACTAACTTGTTGCAGGCAGCTCAAAATTTTAGAGGTTCTGGGTCCTTCTCGGGAGGTTGATCTACTCTCCTGGGCTTAATGAAGGGTCCCTCTCGCCGTCCTGTAGCAGGGACGGAGAAGTTAAACATTGCAGCTCTCACTGCTAGAGCATCACAGTAACTTTTGGTCCAGAAACAACACATGGGGAGATGACGAGTGGCAGCAGATGTATAATGGGCAGAGAGACAGACTACAGTGTTGAGACTATAGGAAGAAAGGGAAAAGATGAGGACAAAAGTAAAGGTAAATAAAGTACAGAAATACAGTGATGGCAGAGGAGAAAAGCCACACAGGAGATCTCACCTTAGGAATATACAGAGGAGAAAAGTGAATGGGGGAAAAAACAGAAAATGATCGTATAGCAGGAAAGATACGCAGTGACAGAAATGTGTCCCAGGGGACAATCCAGACAGAAAACACTGCATCCCAAAAAAGGAAAATAGGGAAGAAAAATCATGTCAGCGTTCATTGAAGGGAAAATCGGGCTGACAGGTGAATGAATTATTGAACTTTGTTAGCTGCAAAATAAAAATAACACACACACCAAGACATATATCCTTCTTCCATTCCCACGTCTAGACTGAGATTCTCAGCCCTAAGCTGTATACAGGCAAGATGAATCACAGCCTCTTCCTCTGATGAGTTTTTGGTTTAATTAACACAAAAGAAGCATAACCTGACAAAAGGAGAACTGTGGTTAGCAGTAAAACGGGATCTGTTTTCCTGCCTTCTGTAGTATACACAGACACACACTTCCATCACTGCCGATCTGTACATTTAATGCTGTTGCCACAGACTGTACTAAAGATTCAGCCCCTTGGTGAGGTATTTCTTGCACCTTTCCTCCCTGACTTCTGAGCACGTATAAACTCATCAGCCAGCTGCAGTTCTTGCGCAAGGGCTTGCTCATCAAGCGGCTGAACGTCTCTGTTTAGTTTACAGAAGAACTTTTTAGTTCTTTCCACCTAAAAACTATCCCGCTACATTTCCAGCTTATGCGTTTCAATAATCCAAAAGCAGCATTTTTAAATTTTCTGAGATGCAAGAACATCCTGCCTAGGCAGGTGACATCCAAAACGTTAATTAGGTCAAGAACTAACATGATGCTGTAATTCCTCTTACGCTTCCTCTTCTACAGCAGTGTCTAACTTAGCATGATCTCTGTGGTACCTCTTATGTGCCTTTCAAAAGCTTGCTTTTTTGGTTTTTCCATGCAAAATGAAGGATCTCAGTTCAAATCCTAACCAAGGACCTTCTTGAAATACGCTCCATATCTTTATCTTTCATCTGGCTCACAGGTGGCAACTTCTATTTTAAACATTGTCTTTTATTGAACCTAAATAGTGATAAAAAATTGTCTGTATTCAATGTATCTTGACATTTAAGTCAGTACCTAGTTAATAAATTATGGAGACATTCCAGTACAAGTACTTGAACTCCACAAGAACAGTTATCTTTGCAACACGAATGTGCCATAAACAGTTGTAGCAAATAAAAATTGTCTGGGGAACCTGTTCAGAAAGGTTTTGATTGGAAAAACAACCATCAACCCGCTCCTCCATCTTGTAGGAGTAGGCCTTCAGGGACTGCCTTCAGATTAGGCTCAGTAACAGTACAGCCTGAAAGCACACACAAACCAAACTAACTACAGTAGGTATGGTGTCTGGAACCGTAATCAAATAAATGCACAGAAATAATCAAACAGAAAAGGTAACTAAGTAAACGATAAACCCTGTAACATACCAGAAGCAGCTAATGAAAGAAATGAGAACTGCATGTGTAGGAAAGAACACGAAATACCTGAGTTCTTACTCAGTGATTCATACTCCGAGCTTACCACTGCTGGCATGCAAATAGTAGCACAATTACACATTGTCCCCAGACCATGTTTTCCGAAGGACTCACATATACCTTTGCGGTACTGGCTACCCAGCTGCTGGTGACTATACCTGCAAAGCATAGGAGCACAAAGGCTTTGCATACATTAAACATACAGGCCTGCAAACGTGGGTACCTAAATACAAACATCTCACTAATTCCTTTACACTAGTACAAGTTAAGCTGCTACTGAGGCATTAGATTTTTGGGGCAGAGCACTTAAAAATCAGCAAGCTACATCATCAATTTCAGAGCGCGCTATGACACTGGTTGTAAATAAGGAGAGTACCCACTTATTTAATTGTAGTAAAAATACCAATGCGATTTTTAGTAAAGAGCTACTCCAATACATAAGGCTATCAAAAATTAAAACTTATTTAGGTCCATTTACATGACATCACCAAAAATCATCCTTATAATCAAGTGAGGGACAAACTTGACTGATCAAGGAAGAAGCTGGTTTGCTTTTGTATGGTATTTTTCCTGTTCTGATACTTATAAGCCCGTTTTGGAAAAACTGGGCAATTATCCCAAACCATCACAACAGGGACAAGTACACAATCAAAAGGATGCAAATAACGTGTATTGAAACATTTGGCTGAAGATTAA
>NW_009623852.1:193914-206942 GCF_000690535.1 Cariama cristata
AAGAGAACTGGCCAGACCGGTCAATAGGGAATGGCCAAGGAGATGTCATTTGTACAGCAGGAGAGAAATCAGTTCCTGAAATGGCTACAGAAAGATCATGCAGAAAACTAAGTCCCTGGAGAGGACAAAAAAAATACTGTTGGCCTTCCTAGTTACTGATTCTTAATGGTACAGTGTATAAGCACAAACAGTTAAGACAGAAGCTTGCCAGCATCGGGCTGGAAGCGTAACTAAAAATTGTTGCGTGCTTCAGGCTTTGATGCAATCTAGAACGGTTTGTTTAAAAACCAGGTGTTTTCTTTCACCTTTATATTGTGACTTCCATTCAAAGGACACAATATGCGCTACAAACACGTTTCACTTGAATTATTGGTCCCACCACAGGCATTTGCTTTGACATTTCTATTGTGGCTTCCATGCAAGGGACATGGTGTGTTTTACAAACATATTTCATTACAGCCATAGGTCCCACCACCGACAGCATTTGAAGCTCATAAAAGAAAAGGTACAAGAAAGCTTGGCATTTTACCCAAGGCTTTTGCTGTTCCTACCATGAGAAGGGTATTGTTGACCAGCAGTGAGATGACGTGGAAAAATCTGCCAAGTTTTGTGGTAAGCTAATTTCTTGCCTATTTCACACATCCAGAAGGCTAGAAAAAAATGATATATTTTTTTTTTTAATAGTATACATTGTAGGCTCCTGTCTTGTATTCATGCATTTTTCACTACAGTTTCCTATTGAGAAATTTACTATCGGTGCTTTGAGTTATCCTCAAAGGCAACAATCTATTGTTATCAACAACAGAATTAAGAAGTTTAACTTCATTCTCTAAATCGTATCTGTATCAACTGCCTCTAGAGAACTAAGTGAATACCAATGTGACAAAGCTACTGGAGCACTCAATAAAATAAACAGAATAAATCCAAGTAGCACAAGAAAGACAAGACTGCCTTTTGCCCCATATGTGTTTCTGCAGGCAAACTAGACAAAATGTGTTTTGGGAGGAAAGGGGAGGAGGAGAGGAGGGAATTTTTATGGAATATGATGACTACAAAGGAATTTACTTCTATTTAGTTTACAAGATGATTAGGAGAAGACCTGTGATTAAGGTTTCTATTTCATGCTTCTTGGTAAATCAGAAGATTTCCATTACACCTCAGCATACTGGATACTTGGCTATTTCGGAAAGCCAAGCACTAGAAGTTTCTTTGTTCTCGGCAGAATTTCAGTCTATCAGTATTTTAATAATTTCTTATCTTAAAAACAGAACTCAATTGTTACTAATTAAATTATTATATAAACCATGTTAATCCTGCTATGATCTTTTTTCTGATATCCTGCAGCAGATAGTTTTGTCACCTACAGTAAAAACAATTTCTCAGTAAAACTGTTCCTTGAACAGAAGTGGCACAGAAAAGTCTTTCATAACACCTCCTGTCATCCAAGCAATTTTTTTCCTCCAGTCGCAGGCCATAAGTATCATAAATTAAGGGTTTCACATAAATTCAAACAATCCCTTCCTGCCTAACTTCAGGCTACCACCCATTGCTGCGACGACAGCAATGCTTCCTCAGGCAGCCAGTTTTAACACAATTCCTGTTTTAGTTTTCGGTCCACACCCATGTTTTCTAATGCCTGAACGAACGATGCAATCAGGAATTTTCCTCTGGTCGTCAGGGTCAAGCAGGGCCACTGCGTCTCACCATCCTGCTGTTTTGCAATGTCTTTAAAATTCAAAGCTTCTGCCATCCTTGCTTAGGTAACACTCCCATAGTCACGAGGAACATAAACGGACGCAGAACACTATGAGGGAACCAGCTCATCCGTACCTCTTCCCCCAACTGAAATGGATAAGAAGCTAGCTTACAAGCAAATTCTCACATATTTTGTACAAAGTTTGCTCCTACAAAGGCTCTACCAGCTGGCTGGTGGTGGCCGAGCCAGTTCCTCTGCTGAGCAGCAGCATGACCTCTAGCTATCAAAGACTACAGCAGCATGAAACCCTCACTCTCCAGCCTGATGCTAAGCAGGAGGAAAAAGGGTTCTGGTTTAGCCCCCCACGTGCTGGAAAAAGGCACTACCATAGACCTACAATATTGAGCCGTGAGGTACGCATCTACGTTCTTATTAAGAGCCCACAGGTAAATTAACGCATTAATGCTTTATGCATTACATATACTGCAATATCCAGTCATGGACTAATTATCTTTAACGTAATATGTCACTTCAGGCATCAGCTCCAAGATTTATATAACATGTTACACAAAGTTTACTTTGTCCTCAGCACTCTGACAGTTTTTTATCTCATATTACTCCCTTTTATTCCCTCCCCTAATGACTCATTACAATTACTTGCTCTTCCCTTGGGGCAAGATCTGGAAAGAGAAATGTAGAGCCTAACAGTCACATCTGGCACAGCAGGGACTCAGTACCGTTCCTGGTTTTGGCCAGGACACATTCCAGGTAACAGCTGAAGTGCAAGGGCATTTTGCACATTTCTCTATTTTCAATAGAAAAATGGACCATTTTTAGTATAAACCTCAAGGACCGTAACCACCAACAGCCCCACAGCTTTCCCTAAAAGTAAGAACAAGAGCCCAAAAGTCTTCCATATGAGGAGGTTTTTCATAAGTGTGAACAAGGTCCACAGTGCCCTACGCAGATAAGTCCTGAGGATGCAAATCAACCTCACCAGCCACCACGTCGAGGAAGGCAGATTCATATGAAATCAGCCTGGCAGAGACAATCCTGGCAATGGTCCCACATCTGCCACCAATTTCACCTGCTCAGCCGAGCTGGCTGTCTTGAAGATGTTGCTCTCGGGAGTTACAGGATCACAGAATCATAGAATCGTTTAGGTTGGAAAGGACCTTTAAGATCATCGAGTCCAACCGTAGAGATACTAACCTTTCTGTAAAATGTGCAGGGGCAGTAGGCTAGGCTTTAAAACAGCGATGCTCACAACATTCAGAGAAACACAGACACCCCCTCTGACACCATCGTTACAACTAGAACGAGATGGCGTAAGAGGAAATTCATGGTAGAGAAGGGGAGAGCACATTTTCTGGTAGTGCTGTGTGACAGGAAGAAATATGCTTTAAAAAAAAAAAATAGTAGGAAGAGAGGCCTGTTTCAAGAAGTTTCATTGCTTTGGTAATGAATGATTACAGAACACCAAGATAAGTATTTCTAAAGGATTTGATTTAATAACAGTATCAGACATGAAGGATTATTTTTTTCCAGTATAGACTGAAGAAACATGGATGACAGCCTAGAGGACAAAAAAAGACTGTAGGAAATGAAGCTTAAGGTACCAAACAGTGCGGATAGCAGCAGAAATAAAGGTGAGAGTTTGCATGAAGGAAAACCTAGCAGAAAATAACCTCAGTGTCAGTACTGGGAGAGAACAGCCCAATAAAAATAGTATCACAAGACAAAGAAGGAGCACGGCAAGGACGGTGGACATGGCATCAGCAATATAAACAAAGAGGAAATGACTTTTGGGGATAGTCAAGGCTTTCTTCAATTGCTTTGATTCATTTCATGCCCACCTCCTGCATTTGAGATGCATTGCGGATGGCAGTACCGGTGCTGCATCCCAGGCCAAAGCCTCTGATGCTTTGCCGCAGATGGCTCCAGCGGCTACCAGCCAATGCAAGGGAAAGTCTTCGTGTTCGCCAACTCTAAACACCAGGCAAAACTTTATGTTGAAGTTTCTATTTAGTTCATACTATCCAAACACAGACACACGGCATGGGACAGGCATAGGGAATGAAAAACCATACAAATTATACTTTAAACCTACATTTAGATCTGTCACCTTGAAAAGGGTTCTCCCCTTTCTTTATCTTCCTATTGCTAGGATGCTTACCTTGTTGTTAGACCAGGGATCACGCTAAATCTCCATTCAAAAGTCCATGGAAACGGACATAACTTTTTTCCGGGTTTGCACTGAAATGAGCATCTTTTCCTCTCCCTGTCTAAAATATACTTTCATAAAACCTGGTCAGGATGCTGATCTATACACTTTTCTGAGGGATTTTCTCTTACCAACACATGGAATAAGCAAGGTGGTCTACAAAGAATCTGTTAATGACTGCTTTTAACAAACCATAAAAAAATCACAAACATTACACAAGAGTGGCACTTATTTCTGCCTGTGCAGAATGAAACTGAAATCTCAACATGAGCCCTTTATTTACACTGAAACTTACATTTCATACCTACAACCAGGTATGAAGCTAAATGACAAAGTAAAACACACAAATATATCAATGAGATTAACAAATAGCATCTATTATTAGCATTTGAGTGTAGCAGACAGGATAGCAAGCAAACACGCTGAAGTAGAAATGCAAGCTGAGTTTCAATACTACTGTACCGTATATATTTTCATATAAAAAAGAACTAATTCAAAGAGCACCTCAAGATCTCAAGTATCTTCTTTCATTTCATGATCGCTGAAATTGTCTTTTGGCCCTTATGTTACAATTCTAGAGAACTGCAAATACCTCATGCTGCACAGCACTTTGTATTTTGAGTACTACTGAGGTCAACAGGAATTTTAGGCTGCATTCAGTCACGTGTCCTCATCTCCCAGTATTTAAATAGTCTGTATACTACGTAATATTATACAGATTGTTATATATATATGATCAGAGTATTTCCTGAATACACTCAACATTGTTTATACAGCTGCCGGTTTTATGCCTCCTTTTTGAAATTATACGAATTATTTCAAATTTGCCCACAAAATGTGAACAATTTGCAACAGCTCTGTCTGAAATATACACAAGCAGCCACCAGATGGCAATAAAACCCAGCTAATAAGCAAATTTCGTGCCTTATGCGATATTCAAAAATCACTATGAATTGTTGCCTTCCTTCCGTACAGCTAGTGGACACGCAGAAAAAAATCCACTCCCATCATTCAAGTGCTATTCACAATTCATAAACACCCGAAATGAAAACTAGCGGTATTTACATATTACACCAATATAAGCAAATTCAGTGAAACTGTAGTTTAATTGCCCACCTTAGATGGACATGGCCCAGAAATACTAAGTATTCATCACAGTTCCCCTGAATTGCCATAAAAACTTTTCACAATGTCCTCCATTTCCACCATATTCTCGTTCTTTTTCTTCTTCTTTAGTTATCTTCTTAGTATTTGCTCAAATTCAGTTCAATATCAGTCACCATGACTAAGTTCACTTTACATTCTTCTTTTTCCACTATTTTGTAATTTCAGATGCTTTCAGTGTAAGTGCTAACATTGGGATCTACAATACACGCTATCACCTGTTTTAGCTGCTCTCTGTTATTAACAAGAACTTTGCTATTTTAATATGTATTGTCAGATGACATTGGAGCTTTTTTTTTCTCATTAAAGACAATTGCTTTTTTTTCCCATTACTTGTGATACCATCAAACGTATCTCATTTCGGTTATTGAATGGTTTTATTCTGGTACATACGCAAGAACCTGTTCTTGGTGAGTATATTGTCATGTACATAAGAAATTTACTTCAGATTAAAAAGAAAAAAAAAATCTATCTACGTCAAAAAATCTACACTGCTGGATGAGGAAAAACTTCAGAACTTTCTCAGACTCACTCAGTTAAGATAAAATTGCTAGCTGGGCTTTATTTTCATACAGAACTACACACAGTCATGCATAAAAACAAAACAGTCGCAGTGAAGGTCAATTAATAGCTCTGCAACCAAAAGATGACATATATGAACTTTGTCAGTGTATACCAGCCGAAGACTTTGCAGTGGGACTTCTTGTTCCTTCGGCAACTTTTCCAAATAATATTTCTTAAGCACTTTATCACTAAGGGTTAGTTTCCTAACAATTACATCGTCTGCTGGGAAGGGCATTACGCTGAACTACCGAACTGCATATTACATTAATCAAGCTTGTTCACTTTTCTAACGCTTCATTAATTTGGGCCACTTGGGATATCCTGCTTAGCTAATTCTTGATCTCCTCATGTAACAGCAGAATGCTGAGGGGGTTTTGCTCCTTATCCAACTTAAAAAAAAAAAAAAAAAAAAAAGAAAAAAGAGGAAAAAAGTGGGAAAAAATGTTAAAGTATCTTGTCATGTCTAACAGTAGGGGACGTGAAACTACTGGGTGATTTGGGATTCTTTGCACTCCTCTGTTCCCTCAGTAGGAAAATGGGAGTTTCTTCCTTTGCAGCCCTTCCTGAGGATCATTGCTGAAGTCGCTACAGCAATTAATTTGTTAAACCGCTCTACTGAAGCCATACGAGGCTCACTGACAAACCCTGCAGGGGAGCTTGGGCTTGAAGGTCTGAGAGTTATTTGGCCCTAATGAATGAAAATATGTGACAGCAACATTCGTCACGTTTTCCACAATTTAACTGCTCAACATTACCCTTCCCTGCACCGCAGCACTTAATAAGGCCCTTAATGTCCCCTTAATCAGTCCCTACTTAACGTTACCGCTCTGCTCCCATCTTTGTGTGACTCTTTTCCCAAAAGACATTAATAGCAGTTTCAAAGATAAAAACTACTGACAACTCCATATGTTGTACAGTAGCAAGCTCCTTCCTTGACTGATTTATTTAAGTAGAGAAGTTGCAAAAATTTCTAAGCTGTTGTTGAAGGATAAATCAACACCCTCTATTACTGAAGTGCTACATCTTTGGGGACTCCTTCTGCGTACCAGTCACAACCGATCCAAGAAATATGTCTCTGTGCCCCTTCGCCAGAGTGCAGGGAATTTTTCTTGGTCAGGTTCTCAGAAAGGACAATGTGACATTAAAACTTCATATCTACTTTCCTTCTTCAGTGGCTATTTTTAAGGCTTACCCATGTTGGGTGCAAAGGCAGTAGGTAGCAGACCTGTGATTCAGATTAAGCCTCACAGATGTCAGAAATTTAGCGTAACGCTATGCTACACATGATGATCCACTTAAGGAGTTTCAAACAGGAGGTACGTTCATTTCTGTCTTCAGTGTGCAGGTGATTTTAGGCGTCCGCAGCAGGCCATTTTTTGCCATGCAATTTTGCCGTCCTGGTGAAAAGGGCTCTTCTTTTGCAAGCTTCACAGGGTGCAAAATTAATTCGTGGAAGACACTTAAACCCACATGCGCTAACAATTTACCTGTCAAATGAGGTTACCCATTTTTACAGAAACTTCGGCCAAAAAACCAGTCTTAAGCTGCATCACTTACATTATTCTGAACATATGAATGCCATTACAACTTTTGTCACCTAATATTTCACTTGTTTGTAATTTCCATGTTCTGTATTCTACTGTGTTGGTGATTTCAGTGAAACATACGGGACTACATCTGGAAGAAAGGTTTCATCCCTTGGTGTAAGAGGAAAGCCTGAAGCGTTTCCTCCATTCCTTAGTAACCATGTCATCGTCACAAACAAAAATGGGAGTGAGAGAGAAAACACTTAACGCCTCTAGCTTCAGTGCATGAGTTCAGTTAGATCAGTGTTCCTCAGATCATCTCGGGTCTTCATAAAAATGCTGTTCATTTAACGAAAGCATTCTTCAGGTTAAACAAAAAATCCCCGAATTATCACTCACTTTCATAGTTCACCTGGCATGGTAGTGAAAAAGAATGAGTCGCTACAAGTGAGCAAGAGATTCACAGTCCAGTAAAATGAAGAATGCCATTGCCAAAGCTGGAAAAACAGAGAGAAACTCTAAGGATGTTTCACATAAATGCCAGAATTGAATCCACCCACTTCTGCTAGGACCAAACCCAGTATGTATGCAGAACTAAGCATCTGAGAATAAGACTCATAAGCAATGTTATGCTGAATCCACAGTTATCTGTGGTAGCCCACAAACTGTCCTGAGGACACAGATCAGTCTTATCTCG
Source organism: Cariama cristata (assembly GCF_000690535.1). Taxonomy (NCBI): domain Eukaryota; kingdom Metazoa; phylum Chordata; class Aves; order Cariamiformes; family Cariamidae; genus Cariama; species Cariama cristata. The sequence goes on from NW_009623852.1 coordinate 201,786, forward strand.
CTGCTGCATAGCTGCTGAGTTGGGTTAGCAGGGAAACGAATCTGCCTGCTTGGCATCCACAGCCTGGAGAGAAGAAAACTTCAGGTGGCTTTAAAAAAAAAAAAAAAAGGTAAAAAGGTGCATTTTCTGGCATGTCAGGTTGCATGAAAAGATGAGTCGCACACACATTGTGCCACACAAATGGAATAGCACAGATTTACCTGCACAAATTACATTTGGTATAATTTTAGTTATCTGCCTAGACTCCCTCCTGCTTTTTTATGGCCTTTACATGAAAAAAAAAAAAATCACACACACCAAAAAAAAAAAAAAAAAAAGATAAAAACCCCAAAAGAACTGCAGAGGCCAGTCCCCTGTTTTCTAAAACCTGAGAGGAACTCAGAAGTAACACTGTCAACTACAACAACCTGCAGACATACAAACTTTCAGATACGATACGTAAGGGTCACTTTTGGGGACCCTACTGCGCATCACCCTGCGGCGATGCCTGAACTCCAGAAGCACACAGCAGCATGGTGCCGGGGCTGCCTCCCATGGGAAAGCACAGCATGATGAAGTGCTGTCATCTGCCAGAGGGCTGCTATGAGCAGAGAAGAGAAGAGGAGCAGCCTCGCCTTGCAAAATGTCCCTAACTAATTTGACACGCGTGTGCCCATGGACATACCTGTCATACGACCAGAATGACATCACGGCGAAACCGTGATATGTTTTCAGGTTGCATCCGTCTGGGTTGGTAGCCAACAAATACCCAATTCCTGGATCCTGATTAGCTGGAATAAAAGGAAGACCAAGATGCTCAACTCTGGCAAAAATGAGCCACGTAAAACTTTCTAACAAACCTTTGAGACACAGAGTGTCTCAAAGGCCAGGCAGGAATCGGGCAGGGATTTTCCCACGATCACAGTTCTGCCTGAGCTCCACTTTGAATGCCTAAATCCTTTCTTTCGTTCAGTCTTGGCCTACCCTGCGGAACACAAGATGTACCAAGGAGCTGACTGTGAGACATACGTCCTGCTCATCTGTGAAGCATTTCTGCAAACAGTTCCCTCTCCCATAATTTCCTCTTTACTCTTCCCCAGCTCATAAGCACTTCGCTGCGACCAACTTTACCCACCGACACTAAAAGTGACCAAAAATCTTCAACTCGCCCATGCTCAGTAGACCACCCTGCATCACTACGCTCTTGCACTGTCCTTTTCTGTCTGAGCATCTTCACACCCTGAGGTTCCAGCAGAAAGCCACGTACGGCTGTCACACCCACAGCCATCACCGCCCCCCCCACCCCCGTTATTTCGGTTTCGGCGTGGGTGTGAAGTCTGACTTGTAGTGCTGAGCACCCTGTGTATTTCTGCACACTTTGGAAACCCTCCCCGCAGAGCTGCTGAGCCACCAAAGGGTACACAACCTCCATGCCTTCACTATTTAACAGCACTCACCAGCAAAAAGGAGACAGGCATCACTTCCACGTCACTTAAGGGGACAGAAATAAAGACAGTAGCATGGCTTCCCCAAGAGTGATAACCACCACTCTTGCTGCTGAAAGCCTTATGTCTCTAATAAAGGCAGGTTGGATGTGCTTATTAGTTTAGCTCAGAAGGACGAAGTAAAATAGATGGTCTAAAACAGAACTCAGCTCGCCTCGGGGTCGCTTTCTTTCTAAAAATACTGCCTCACTAAAGGTCTGAAACTAAGCTAAGGAAGAGTTGGTGTGCTGAAAGCTGGTCTGTTCTTTTTCCAGACTATAAATTAGTCTAATAAAAAATACTACCTCTCCTACAATCCTTGCTTACCAAAAGGTGTAACAGCTTATTTCTGGAGATAAAATCACAGTACCTAACTTTCCATTTTGAAACACAAAGCTGATGGCTGTCCTTTGATGAACCAAAAGAAAGGGGAATAAAAAAATTCTTAGTTTTCTTACAAATCTCCAGCCCAAATTTTCTGAAAATCTTTTTTCTACTTTTGCTGGATGTTGGGAAAGATCTCGGACAAAACCACAAAAAACCGCCAGGGACTTTGTATAGTCACATCTATTACAAGATTTCCCTGCAAACTGCTAGCAAGAAGAAGAGATGAAAAGAGAGGATGCAAAAGCAGTATTAACAAGAGAACGGTGGAGCAGGGACCTTAGTACCACCACGACTCCAGTGTGAAGCCAAGCCCTGCTTTCTCTGGCAGCACACGGTCAAACATTATCAGAAAAGCTGTGTAACATGTTTTGCCTCCTGGGCTCTCAGTATGGTCCATGGCCACCTTTATTTTGTAGCTTAATCACTTCTAGGTCATTTAGATTTCATAATCCTGATTTTTCTCTTGACAAAGACCTTCTAGGAAGTTTTCATTAAAAATAAACACTGAGGAACAGCGGTTATCGCACACATTTCAAGGAATACGTCTATCGGATGTTTTTCATACATAACCACGAGCCTGAGTCAGGGATGGATGCTCTGCAGCTATGGTGCGGAACCCAATGAGATAGTTTCAACAAAATAGGGAGCCTACGTAAGGGTAACATGGGTGTGAGGCAAAGCCTAGAGTCCAAGGTCAGCTGAACCAGCGCCTGCCCTCTGCAGCGGCAGCTCAGGCATCTTTGCAGCATGCTTTTAGAAGAGGGTGCACCAAATTGAATTACTGAATGGCTCTGAATAGACCCAGATTGGCCCGGGCACGCTCCCCAGCTCAGTCACGGTGCCAGCCCTTTCGGCAGGAGATGGAGGAGTTGGCAGTAGCCTACAGATGAAGTAGCTGCAAGATAAGAAGGGGAAAATGCCTTAGGGGGAGCAGGGAGCAACAACAGGGAGAACCAAATCTGGTGCAGAAGGTGGCCATGTCCCTTCTAAACTGTGTTTAGTATTCTAGCTCTGGACCCTGTTTGACTGCCCATCATCATTTCTGAAGCAGGTATTTCAAGCACATGCTTATACGTTACTGACTGCAACTGTAAGCTTGTCCTTTGGTCGTGTTTTCCAGGAAAGACTAGTTTAAACATGTGTTTAACTGTTCATTTTCTCAGTTTAACAACACTAGCAATTACTTTCTCAAACCAAAACTTGCAAACATTCAGGTTAACATGATTAATACATAACTCAAGTTCTGTTTTTAATAGTAAATACACCTCAGAACTCAAGTTACTCTAAATCATTACTTAGCAAATCTTTAGAAGTAAAAAAAAAAAAAAAAAAAGTAAAAATTGCGAACAAAAGCTTTCAGTTTGAATACTTTCCTTACTTATAGTATGTACCTCCTGAAAACCGAATGATCAGAAATACAGTTCTTTGGTGTCCACGTTCTTTCTCACCAATAAATGCTGTTCTGCAGGGATACAGGTATGACTGGGGAAAGCTGCTCGTAGCTCCTGATTCCTTCAAATTCAGGAGACAGTTTCACAAAGTCCAAATTTCTTTAGACCACCGAGGATAGCATTCTCCTTTATAAAACCAAACCCAAAATAAGCCTACATAGTAAAATTTTCTCTTCTCTTTAGCACAGCACTGACAGCTGAACAGTCATTCCAGTGCAGGCTGTACCAAAAGGAAGGTCTGTAGTCATCCCTCTGCATTTAGGAGTTTTGGAAGCAGCTCCTCAGTGCTGCAGTGCACAGATCCACCTTATCATAACATGACGTTGTATCTCACCGCTCCACACCTTAATGTGACAATATTTCACTAATGTAGCCTCATCACAGGTATGAAGAAGGGAAATTTTATTCCTTTTGTTTTTATGGATGGGTTGAGGGTCAGATACAACAAAGGATGACCAGAAATGATTCCATCAAGAGAACTTTCTAAGTACATTTCATATTTTCCATTTATTCACCGCTTGAAATACCGCAACCATCCTGGAGTATGCTTTTTCTTTCCAGGATTCTCACTTCGATATGAGCACCTTAACGACCAGACAACACCTAACATCTGCTTTGACTGTCTACACCATTCTCTGCTGCACAGTGAAACAGCTTCAAAAGGAGGGGAGAGGTGTTTCCCACCCTAAAACAGATAACATACCAGGACAGTCTCTGAGGAGATAGGAAAAGAATCTTATTAACGCTAGTTTATTGATTAAAGAGTCAGAAGAGCATTGCAAGCTTTTCTGGCTCTGCTTTTAGAAAAAGTAATGACTGCTCTCAAGATCATTATGCATCACACCCATCCTTGCAGATTTATCAAGTGCACGGCGAGAAGTCAGATTACATAAAGACGCTAAAGGGACCAAAGCAGAATAATTCCTAACCTCTGGATTTTGAGTGGTCTTCAGCACGAATGTGCTGTTTGGTCACATAGAGGCTGTGACAGCTCTGGGCATGTACAGAAATGCAAATGTAGGCACCCAACAGACTTCGAAATTAAAAAAGAGAAACAAACCTCCAAGGCTGGGTGAAAGATCATCAAGAATTTTTAGAACATTGATTTTGGGTTTGGTGATCTAAATTCTGCCCATTTCCACACCCACGTCCTTCTACTGGACCTCCGCAGTCTGTGACACAAAGGATAACCTCTCCGGGTTGCCTAAACCCTCCAGTTGACAGCTGAACCGTGTGGACCTCTCAGAAGCCAAGCAGAGCGTACTGACACCATGCAGTCATCGATACCATAATGGGTAAGTTCAGATGAATCAGTACTAATTTTCAATGGTTTCCAGGGAAGATTCTCAGCCAATGCAATCTGTATTACCCAGCAGGCCAGGATATTTTTTTCTTCCTTTCCATAATTTTCTAACTTTTCTATCACCTTTTCTCTATTTCCACCAAAGGAGAAAAAAACAAAACAAAACAAAACAAACAAACAAAAAAAAAAACCCAAGACATACAACAGAGAGCTTGCCAGTTTCAGGAAATGGTTTGTTAAGTGAGGACAAATCTTTATCTCTTTAGAGAGGCTGGAACATTGCCATCTTCCTTGGAGCTACTGGCTCTCATAGACAGAGAATCATCTTCATGCTTTTCATCAGCCAAAAAAAGAAAAAAGATTTGGACTTAATTTTTTTTGAACTTTATGTGGACTTCTATGCAGAGTCTATCATTTACAAGGCCTGAGAAAGATTATTGGCTCCTGACAAGCAATAACCGCTCTAAGTGTGTACAAACTAAGTCTTCACTGCCTATCGTTGATCTAAGATGATAAGACTTGGTCACAGAATCATAGAATCATAGAACGGTTT
>NW_009623853.1:0-8603 GCF_000690535.1 Cariama cristata
AAAAAACCCCAAACTCCACACATTTAAGAACATTTTATCTTCAATTTTCTTAGTATAGAGCGCAACATATACATTTCATAAGTGTTACCAAGTGTAGATGATATTACAGCTCTGTGGTAAATGGAGACAGGACATTAGACATAAACACGGAGGTAACAGAGCACCGGAAAGAGCTGCCAGACAGGGCTGTAGTCAGAGGAAGGAACCAGCTGATACTGAAAACAACTGCTGAAATCAGTATCTGTCTATATACATTTCAGGGCTGAGTAGCATTCAGAGTCATGTGAAAGCAGTTGATGTGATATTTTGGAGGAAAGGACATCAAGGGCAAATTAAGGACACTTCAGAGAATTTACTGTAACTTTTTTTTTCCTTTTTTATAAAAAGATTTGCCAGTGAAACCTGTATCACAATAAATCCAAAAATATCTTTGACAGAGTCAGAAGAGATTGGATGAGCTATACTTCCAAAAACACAGGTCTGGAGGCTAGTAGATGCCAAGCAGGGAAACAAGAAAACATAAAATTATATGACTGTAGCAAAGGTGCCAACACACCTAGGGAGGTCATAATTTAGCTGTCTGGTTTCCAAGAATACACATTTGAGTAGCACATGGTTTCTTGTTTCAAGACAGGCATCAAAGTAACAGTTCTGATATACTGACAGACATGCAGACAGAGGATGTCAATAAATGCAGCAATCTTTCATGAGGTGCATTTCTCAAATGCGGCACGTTGATTAATATGCTAATTAAAAGTGAATGTATGGAGCAACAGTGACCACGGTCGTGTCTACCCCACAGCTCCACCATCGCTGTAGCTGGCAGAGCACCCCACGTACGTACTGTTCAAACTGACAGAAGGAGTTTTTCTGGCATAGTTACACCACCTCCCTAAGTGATGTACGTTGAGCCAATATAAGCTCTCCCCTTCTGGCAAAGCCGCGTCTGCACCAGGAGTTCTGCAAACATAGTGATATCTGCTGGGGACGTGAATTTTTCACACCGGGAACTGACATAGCTATGTTGGCAAAACATTACAATTTAGAACAGGCCTGGGGGGAAAAAAAAAAAAAAAACCAAACATTTATCACTCCATCCTCAGCCATTTGTAAAACATTAAAGAGTCCTAAATATTTCACTTTCTGATAACGGTTATACTTTACAGACAGAAATTCTGATTTCAGTAAGAAGGGTAGTGTGTTACATTCGTTAAAAATGCACTGCTTCCTCGTTGTCGGTGATTTCTATCACTAAGGTGTCTAGTAGCTTTGCTGGTAGGATCCAGAGTATTTATAAAAGATGTAAATAACCAAATACAGTTTGACTGCTCTACAGAAGCACAACACTTCAAGTGACTGACTGCGTCGTCTGTTGGGCTGGAATCTGGCTCTCCCATCCTCAGTTGGGCTAGGCTGGAAGGACGGCATGTACAACCATGGTGTGGGGACCACACAACCTGACTGTGTGTGAGTCCTCCTTGTCAGAGCTACGGTCAGCACCTGTAGTGAACCATAAAGGAGATTTTTTTTTCAAAAGAAAGTGTTTTTACTTTAAGTAATCTTATCAAAGTAAATGAAGTAGCAAATCGCTTTTGCAACACAACCACGGTGATGTTTGTGCAAAGCTCAGGTAGGCCTGGTTTAATCAGGAACCTTTAATTTGGAAAAAGTTCAGCCCATCTCCTTGCAGTCTGTATGTGTCTCAGCACCAGCCATTCACAGTTTCCACAGAGTATCAGGAGCAGGGAGGTAAATGTGAATGTTTACATTCGCCTTTTCCCTTCTGCTGCATCAAAGTTCATCACCAACTTGCTGGGGGTCACCCTCTCTCCCGTCAGCTAGAGGAGATGTGGCTGGGAGAGTTGTCTAGCCCAAGCTAGCCAGAAAGAGAGGGGTAAGAAATAATTCACTGTTTAAATAGGCTTTAACTAAGCTGGCTCATTTTAAGCAGCAGTTCTAGCAATAGCTCAGCCAGAAAATCAGGAGTGGGAGGGTGTGTATAACCTCTAGGAAGAGGGTGGTGACAAGTAGCTGGCGGAGGGTTGCATATGGAAACCACTTCGAGTGGCACAGCAGCAGCCAGAGAAGAAAGTATGACTATACTGACGGTTAATACTGCTAGCAGCTTGCTACTGGTTTTATCGGGATGGAAATCCTCTAGATCCCTCACTTGAAAACTGCCTACAACTGTAACAGCGGGGCAGGGGGTGGAATTTCTTGTATTCACGGGGTATCTCGTATCTGTCACACGAAAAAGAGAAGGTAAGAAACTTTCTTGGTCAAAAGGAATAAAGTAAGGGCAAACGTAGGCAGGATATCAAAAAACATCTCTGCCAGTGAAATCCATCAGCCTTGAAGTAATCTCCTAAGGGAACTGAAGACATTCCCGTCCCTTGGGATATTTAAAACTAGGTTAGACAAAACACTAGGAAGTGTACTGTGGGGGACAATCCAGAATCAGCAGGGAAAGGGATTAAGTAGTCTTAATAAGCCTTTAACACAGATTCTGTGATTTCAGTGCCAAGAATTCACATGTCCCCCTGCTCTCTCTTCTCCCTGCAGCTGCCATAATGGGAGATTATGAAATCACTGTAAATGTGGGCAATTAACTATTCTAATACAATTTGATAGTGCAATGGTGGTACATTATTCTTCCTCTTAGGCTCAACTAAGACTCCTCTGCAGTGGATTTAAGTTGGCTTTTAGTAGAACTAGTACAGTCTTGCAGTACAGAGACTTGGTACGATTCCTTTGTGATTCTAACAATTGGCTTGGGTTTCAGGCAGTGGTTTTGTTTTTAATCAATCTCCCCCCCGCCTCAAATTTCAAAATTCCTAAGTTGTTTATCTAAAACTTCCATCATTTACTTCTGTGTTTAATCATTCGTTGTTTTTATCCCACATCCTTCTAAATCTGTAGCCTTTTGAGAGCACAGAAGAGCCAAGGGGTTCATCTCAGTAAGATCAATAGGTAAAAGATGTACTTTGTGGCATAGACATGAGTTAGTATTTATATCTCTGTTCTGTACCTGTTAGGTCACTGCTGAAGTATTCGGATCAACAATGTATTGTTTATAAACATTGTCCGAGGAGAATTTATTGTTTCACAAATACGGCTGTTTGCTGTGATCTCTGATAATTTTTCACATTTTCCTGGTGTGTCGATTTGATAGCGTGTCCTTAGGTCCAGATGACTGCTTGAACCAAGTTCACACTGGAACAGGGGGTACTTTGTTTAGTTTCACTGGGGGAAAAGCCAGTACGCTGTAGTTTAGACAGCTCCTACCAGTGGAGATAGCTCAGTGAAATCATGCTTCACGGTGTAAGTAAAAATGACTTACAATGACTTCCAATTGACACAATCTTTGAAATCCTTTCAGTTTATGCTGTGATGGAATCCCTATGAAGAATTGTTTTCTGTGTGCACCTCCGAAAAGCCAAAGTCACGCTGCAAAAGAATGAGGTTGAAAGAATGTTTGATTCTGTGGTTTCTTTGTGTAATTTTGCATGATAAATATTGGGCCTGTAAATCACTGCTAGTCAGTTTTGGTCTTTTGAATATTTAACAAATTCTTTAAGTAGCACTTGACATTCAACTTGGGTGTAAAACTCTCTTCGGATAGCTGGGCATTCATAGCTGGAATAAGAATCTTGTACAGAAAAGTGTCATTAAGATCAGAAAAATGATGTTTTGTAAATGACTTTCTAACAGAGAGGTTTTTACCGTTCTGTGGAGTTACAGCTGGTAATGTGAATGATAGATGTAGCAGTGGTGAAGGAACATAATGATTGAACAGTGAAGTGGGTTCCATTTTCTTTTTCACACACAAGTGGTGCTTACAGAGACAGATTCTGTTCTGTACCATCATTTTCAGTGGGACTGAGCAGATGGTTACCTGCAAAACCTTTAAATGGTACACACATAAATCTAGAAGAAGCCCTCACCGTAATTCCATCATCCAGATTGAATTTTCGGTGTGTAACATCGTTAGAAAGAAAACTCCATGCTTGGCAATTGATTTTTTTTTAATGTCTTGAGAATTACTTTTCACCAGGAAAGTTTATGGTAGCATTTTTACAAATGAAGTAAACAACTGCATTATACTGTGGGAGCTGGATCCTGACATACCTATCCATCTTAAGAGGACTCATTCTTCTCAAATCTCTGCAATTTTAACCTATTCTTTCGGATGACAAAGCATTGCTGAAAGGTTGTGAGAAACTTATTTTATATTACTTGCCAATATTTTATTATTATTGATCTGACATACAAATAAAGGTCAGTGAATTTAGAACAAGGATGAATTTAGCCTTTAAACTGCATCTATAACAATATGATTACCAGCCTATTTTTCCCCTTGCACCTTAAAACCCAGTAAAAGTTGATATATTGGCATGTAAAATTGCTTTTAACTTTCTGCATCCTGGTCTCTTGACAAGGAGAAAAGAGAACACATGGCTTATAGTTCTGCTGGTAAATTTTAAAGTGCCAGTGAATGCTCTCTGGCATTGAAGAGCCTGGCATGGAGCATCCCCCATCTACCCGATTACATTATTTTCTGAGCGGTGACCACCTGCAAACTGCCTGTCTCTGCACTGTGCCAGTTCCCAGGCTTTGCCCAATAACTGCTGGGACAATTCAAGCTGGCCCAGGCTGAAAGCACTGCAGGGACTGCTCTTACAGTTTAACCGTATACATTTGTGCGTATCACTGTATGCTGGTTTTCCCATGTTCAAAATTAGTTATGAGCTACCACCACATCTTGAGGATTTGCTTTGACACATTGGATGGAAGATCACAGATACATTTAAAGCTCTTCTTCTTTTTTCTTTTTTTTCCTTTTGGTATTTCAAAAAAAACCTCCTAAAGATAAAAAAATTAAGCCAAAACGCATAGATGTTCCTTGATAACACACTCGATGTATAAAACCAAATACGAAGAGGCATAACCTCTGCCCTATTCCTGTTCAGGTAAGTGACAGCACTGCAAATGAGTTGATAGATAATATTTTTTTAATGTAAATAGACTGTTCTGTTTCTATTTAGGGTCTCAGGCATGGAGGTAGAGGATTTTCTACTTGTCTTAGTAAAATGGAAGCTGTCTTTACCCAGATGAAGTAACTGCTAGAGAATATACATCAATGCTCAACACCAGTTGGAGTTAGCCAAATTCCTCTGAGTTCAGTAAATTTAATAAATATTGACATTTGAGAAAATATTTTACCTCTCAGTGGTATTTGTTCGCCCTAAGACATTTGGCATCCTTGACACCATTGCAGTGATTCAAGGACTACGTGAAGATTTTGTGCTACCTAGAAATCCCTCCTCACCAGCAGAGACATTCCTGCCCACAGCCCTTTCCCACCCATACAGCACACAGCTATGGAAACAGCCCTCGCCACTATTACTGTTGTGCCATTGCAATGGTGTAGTAATTTACGTACTTAGAAGGCAGATGCTTTTGCGATGCAAGTCAGGATGAGGCCTTTAGAAAACAACTCTTCGTGTTTAAAAAATGTAGTGAGGTGAAGTTGAATGGGTTTCCAAATAGCTTGTTGATTCTTATTTTCAATGAAATGTAGTTTAGCATTTAAGCAATTGATATTGTTGTCATAGATGTGATAATAAAGTATTTCTGGCTTAAAATTGTGCTGCTTAGGCTAGAATTTCCCCTGAGTTTTAATATAAAAAATAAGACAAGAGCAGACACAGCTTGTGCGTCTTCTGGAGAAGAGCCCAAGTACTGGCATAGCTGTATGAATCCTTGGGAATGGCCATAAGGTCAGGTGGCTCTAGGGTACGATGGAGAACCTGTCCAGGCACACATTTATTTCAGTTGGATGGTTTTGCTTACAAAGCTGGGATCCCAAAACGTCTGTCTGGAAAGCATACTGAAAGCTTACGGAAGCATAAACAGCATTTCTGATGATTCTGGGAGAAACTGTCTAAGGAAATTTGGTAAGACTCCAACTCACGTTTGTATTTCTTTAACCCCTTTTGTCTAAAATGCTGGCTGGTTGACTAAGCCAGAAAAAAATCAGCTGGGGTATCCTAAGAAATTTCCTATAGATTTAATCTGGGTCACTCAATCACACAGTAAACCAATGAACTCAGTTAATAATAATAAAAGTGGGTTAAATAACAAAATTAAGAAATTGGATTTAATCATAAAAAGTTCATTGTAAGCTTATGAAGCGTGTGGAGAGTAATTGGATGGATCATAGCTATATTTGCACATGAAAGATCTAATTGTATGTGTCGTTACAAGTGAGGTGATATTACAGCGAGATGATCAAAAATCACCCTCCGTTGCAGGGAATCTTCATTTTGAAGAAGTCGCCTGCGGTGCCTAAGTGAGTAAGGCTGCTTTGGGCATCATGTCTTTGCTGTTAATATTACATAGCCAGCTGCTCATGTCTGAGGATTTTAGTATGATGGGACAGACTCGGTCTGCCTTGACGGGGCTATGCAGAGAGCAGACCGAATGTGAGGGACTGGAAGGGAGCGCTAGTGTTCTCCTACGCCTGTGTCCCTGGCTGACCTCTGATGCATGGCTGTTCCATTTAAACACAAAGGATATTTTGTCCCGGCAGCCCTGCAAGCCTTGTCTGGGAGCTAAGAATCAACCCACTACATCTCGTGCTCTGTATTCTTAGGAGCGATCGTTCTGCAGCCCACACTGTAATCATATTTTATTTTCAGATTGTTATGCTCTGCCACGCTTGCATCACACAGTTATCCTCAATAGGATTTAAACAGATATCTCTTTTAAAAACGTGGCCTTCAGGTAGAGTCTTCTTCCGATGTCAGTGATGTGAGAAGATGCTAAATCTATTGCTTCATTTTAGCTGTGTCGACTGTAGGACATGTAATGGAAGTATTACAGAAGTTTTTTCCCTCCTATTAAAAATATACAAATTTGAATACCCTAAGAACAGAATGATAAAGGAAAAGGTGTCGTTTTCACATAATCCATTCTTGGAGTAACAGTCCTCTTCAAGCAAGCTGATTATCAGTTTTATTTTCTTTTTGGTAAAAATTCTATGCATACGAGATAATTGAAGATGCAATATTAGGCTTGTTATAGCTTTAACACAATAAAATAGGGTAAAAAACTAACAGAAAAATAGTCTGGTTATGTCATCCATTTGCTGAAATAATACTACTTCAATATAGGTAATGAAAATCTTTGTTTCATTGAAATCAGCGGGAAAATTCCTGTGACTTTTAAACTGAGCTGTGGCTTAGATCCTTTTTCTGCTTTGAATGTTTTTCATATTGCGCTAGTAGGATTTACATTTAAGAAGGGCCCTAATGTTTTCCAGTTGAGCATACACATATTTGTACACACGTGTGCGTGTCTGTGCAGAAACAGGCTTAAACAGAGCTATCTGTTTGCTTTTTTTCGGAGACAGCCATTAAAATGTCAGTGTTTGCCAGTGTATGCCACCGAGTTACCTCCGATTTCAGTGACTGGAGACAGCTGTAGCATCGTACTACCACTGCCTGAGTAACTCCTCGTAAACAAATGCCGCGTTGACAAGGAAAACTCCCAGCTTAGGTACATTGCTAAATTACCTTACAATCCATTTGTGTCATTCAGGGAAAAGGCTTCAGGCTCAAGGGTGAGGTTTTTGATAGCATCACAGCGGTTTGCCCCCGCTCTCCCTGAAGCTGATGGGTGCATCACACGCGGCTTCAGAAGAGCAGGGCTCAGCAGCCCCGCTCGCAGAAGTCACATCCCACGATTCGCTCCTTCTACTTATTCCAAAAGGAAAAAAATGCCTTGACCTATGCATAACTTTCTTGTCCTTAGTTTGCCAGCTGGTGAATGTCACATGTTTCATTTGGGCAACGTAAATAACAATCTCTTTAATAGTTAACATTTTCACCGACAACACGGTCGCTGAGCTTAGACAGCTGATCGCTGCTGCTGTGGAGCTAAGTCCTTAAATATTATCAACCTAATACCCTTATATGGTCACACTGGATACAGATTAGTGAAAGCCATAATCCTATTTAATTTAACACAGTCCCAGGGATTTTCCTCTGCAAAGAATTTGGTCACATGCATACTGCATAATATTTTGCATAGTTCTTAAATATATGGCCCCTCTCTAGGAGCAGGGCTATCTGCCAGTTTTAATGGCATTTATTAAATCCCATTGTACTCCGCACCACAGTCCAGATGCAGGTATCTGCTAGAAAAAGCTCCATGGTTAGTAAGAATTTATTGTGGCTCCGAGCTATGCCACAGCTCATTCTCTCAAGTTGGCTGTTTCACCCTCCGAGGAGGCGGTTATCCCTCAGCAAAGTTAAGATGATGAAGGACGACAATTAATTTTACCCACAGTGCAGCCCAGCCAAGTCTCTGTCGTCTAAGAACTCAGACGTATAAAAACTGACTGTGCTTGAACTGTCACGGATGCTGGGGTCTGTGGTTAAGCAACTCACTTCTGAGTCACAGGAAAAGCCTGATATTTATGTGCTGAGCACAGTTAAGCCCATTTGCCTTCAACACTGTGTGATATCTTTGACACGGCAGCAGATTAGACTCGTAGAATTAGGGCTACTCCGCGTACAATTTTTTTTTCCTTCCCCCCC
>NW_009623853.1:8634-25009 GCF_000690535.1 Cariama cristata
CCCCCCCCCCCAACATGTAGAAATATTATCTGAATGGAAAAAGGAGACTTTGACCCTCCGTCAAGGTCTTTTAGCTAACACCATTACTTATCACAGACCAGCTGTAGATCGCAAGGACGGCATGCCTGGCATGCCACAGGTACATCGTAGACCTCGCAGGGCACGTGTGGGTACAGCTCTGTGGGGTGACTCTGGGCAGAGGTACGGGAGTCTAGAGGAAAGGTGACATGCCGAAAGCAGTAAGCTATGGGGTCAGCTGTGTCTTCAGACAAAAGATATCAAATCCCAACAGGCTGAAACCACAGAATACTCCGTCACCTAGTCAGAAGCTTGATTTCCAAGCACAGCGTCAGTCCAGCTAATCTTGCAGGGCTCTCGGTTCAAGTTTATTCCCGTTATGCAATGTTTGGAGAATTTTATAGGCTTTCAATATTTATTGCAGAGAAATTATGGTGAAATTTTGACCAACAGGCGGCTGGTTAGTGAAGCAGATCCCGAGAGGGAGCAATCTCCTGCCTTCATTTTCCCGACAACTTCCAGGCGTGAAAAACAAATATGTGGCTTACGCGATTTCCACATGAGGGTGGCCCTGCCCTCCTCAGGAGTGTTTGGTAGATAAAAGCTGCCCAGGCACAGAGACTTCTCCACCTTCTCTAGCACCATGCTAGAGGTAGAAGCCTTCCCCTCCAGGAAGCGGAGAGAGTGGTTCGAGTTGATTAGGTTTCCAGGTTATTTTCAATAACTTAGGCACCACCTGAATGGCTGTTGGCTTTCTTCACACAGTAATTATTAGTATTATTACTCTTAATAACAAAATAGCTCTTCTTCCAAAAGTGCCTAAGGAGCAAGCTAAGGTGAACTTCATCTTGCTAGGTGCTCTGCAACTTTGGGCTGTCATTCAAGAGCACCATAAATCCTGCTTCAGGGTTCCCACTACTGGATCAAAAGCACCAAAGCCAGATGAGCCAAAATGCTGATGCTGTATGAAATAATTCTGCAAATTCAACTGTATTTTTAAATGTTGGTAATTTAGCTTTCTATTGGTTGGCTTTATGTCAGCTTCGGTGTCATCTTCCCCCAGCCACCCAACATTGTACCAAACCAACCGCAGTATGTTTGCTCAGCGCTGGCGCAGAGTCAGCACAAACCCCAGATCAGGTGCCCCCAAAGTATAATTGTGTGACCTCCTCTGGGTCAAACCTTCACTGCCCATAGACCTGGTGTTAGTTTTCATGGCAACACGGTCTCAGAAGATCTAGTGGTTTTCTACCGAAGAGCCTGCTAACTACACAGACAAGAGAGTTGTCAGAGAAGAGGTTTAAAGGCAAACTGAAAAGGTTTAATGGCAAAGTGAAGGGGCTAGAAAGATGCCAGCAGAACTCATTGGTCATTTTTGGAGGGGCAGTGAAGAAGGAGTGAAAGATTGTTAAGGAGAATATACAAACGGAAAGGTGAGGGAGACTGAGGGCACAGAAAAGCAAGAAGAAGTAAGAAAAGGGAGGTGGATGGGGAAGCTGTTAAAAGATCTGGCTGAGAAAGAAGGGAGGAGAAAAAAGAGACAATTCGAAGGGAACTGGAAAGCCTGGGTGTAACTGTGGAAGGTCGCTGTACAGTGCCTACCCATTGCTTGGGCTGCTTCTGCTTGGCTGCACCTTTTTGGCTTCTGCTCTCTGGGTTTCCCCTGATACCTTTCTGGAAGAGGACCCAGAAGGCTCTCCTCTAGCTCACAGGGAGCTGAAATACCTCGCTGAGCCTCAGGAACCAACCTCTGCCACATCCAGAGCTGTAGTCCCTCCTTTCCTCTACTCTTCTTGCTGGTCTTTGCTGCTTCTTCCAAACTTTCCTCTAGTCTGGCAGAGATGAGGAAGGCGTAAAGGACAGCAGCTGCCTGAAGAGTTTGTTCATCACAAAAGGATGAGCTACTCTGTCTTCTAAAGCTGACACCTTAGCAGAAACACAGAACTTGATGACATTTAGCTCTCATTACAAGTATTTACACGTGTAGTTAAGGCACGTCAAATTTACTGCACTCAGTGATGCATAGCAGAAATTGGCTTATTTACAGTATGTTTTCACACGTTTAATCAGACTTTAATCACATCTTTAATCAGACTGGAGTATGGACTGGTTTCATTTTTTTTCCATTGGGGGTTCCTGCATGTAGATTAGAAGAATTGTTATTGCTTTGGCTTCTCTAGTGTCACACCATTAAGAAATTATTGGTAGCAATAATTACTATCACACCCTCCAACTCCTTCAATCTGATTATAAATTTGGATTAGTGACATGTATTCTGGCTGCTGTGTCATGATCCAACATTAGTCTTTTCTTTCCAGTATTTCATGTGAAAAATAGAAGGCATTGTAGTGTATGCAGCTGTATACTGAAACAGTGTAGTTTATACTGAAATAAGTAGTACAGTGATTCTAAATAGGTACGGTATCATTTGATACCAAGATTACTAGGCACCATCACACAGCTCTGTCACCTACAATATCCACCTTCTGCCTTGTTCTGGGCTGCTCTTCCCTTTCCTTCTTCCACCACGTTCTACCCCCAAGTGAGGGCCACGCTGCCCACAGCTGCAACTCTCCAGAAGGAGGGGAGAGCAGGTCTGGAAACCGACCGTGCTCTTCCCTCACCATCCTCCCGGGTGCATTGTAGCAAACTAGAGCTGTCACAAATGTGAGGCATGGGAGTTGCAAAAGCAACCTTTGAAGACCACAATGAGATCTTGTTTTCTTTAAGGGAAACCCCTTGTGCTATTCCTTAAAGATGTTGTGCTATTACTGTGAATTTCTGTGTTGGAAAACATTAAAATGCTACAGTCTGTATCTACTAGAGGCCACATTTTTCTGTATTTTTTTTTTTTTTGCTTATCTGCTGATTTTTGTACAACTTTTAACGAGTTTAGACTTGCTGTCCCTGTTTCGCAAGAAAAAACTTCTAGTGGTGGCTCAGTATTATCACTGTTAGTGAAAATAGATCAGTTTTCTTTTAGTTTGTAAAATGTCTATAACTGAACAAAATGCTGAGGTGATACACACGACACAAGGAGAATGTGGCTCCTGAATTGTGCTGGCAAGCAAACTGAGGGATTGGCTTGTGAGGAGAGGGGGAGGAAGGCAGAATGGATCTGGCGAACAGTCGAAATGTCTCTGATTTACTAAGAAGGACAGAAAGGTAGCAATCTAATTTAGAAAATCTTCAAAACTATTTTGAGTAATTCTAAAAATCTGAGGTAAGTAGATCCAAAAAGAAAAATCTTTTAATCAGTAAATAATAAGTATTTTATTATGTATATTACAAAACACACAGAATATCACACTGTAATTATTATCTTCTGAACCTGTAGTAACGTCGCTAGTCATATTCTTTGTTTCTTTTCTGCTTTTGAAAATGCATCACTACGTGAATATTTCTCTACGTTAACAAAATGATCTGTTCTACTGAAAATAGTAACAAAATATTAGTTGCTACTGGTGTGAGCTGAATGCTCTATAATTTTATCTTTTTATGTACACTGAAGTAAATTATGAAATTATATTCCTTGAAATATGTATAGATTGTTTTGCATTATCTAAACACCAATTTTACAACACTGCTTCTATCAAAAATGAAACAAAACCACAAACGGTTAAAACCGAAGGGGCTCTGCAAGTTAAGTATAAGCTCAGAAGAAACTACTGTGATCAGGTTATCTGTCATTGTGAGATATGTATATGTATACACATACGTATTCCTGTCCTTAAGATTTACGTGGCTTTAGGGAAATTCCTACCCCTCGCTCCTTCTGGTTTTTGAGGAACTTGTTTTATGTGACAGCCCTTTACCTTCCCTGAGCTCTGGTGAGAGATTTCAGAGCGGTGGACCAGAATTTGCAGTTCTGTGGGCTTCCTCCCCTCGCCTCCCTCCTTCCCCCTGGGGCTTTCACATTTTCTTCTAGAAAACCGATTTGATTAAACGAATCAAGCTTAGATTCAAACGTGTATCAAAACGTGCTCGCAAGGCTGAGAGTGCCAATAAAGCAGCCTGTGGGTGCGCGGGGCAGCGATGATGCTCGCCGGGGGGACGACAGGCAACTGGTCAACCTTACGTCCTGCTGTGCCGCAGCCCCGCTGCCGAGGGAAAGCACGGGGGGGGGAGAAAGGCCAAGGGCTGTCTTCAACCTCTTCTGCTCATGCTACAAAGCCTGTAAAAACATCTGGTCTTTACAGATACGAAAGGAAAAAACTTTTCTTCTACATAAGAACACAAACTGGGAAACATATTTCTTTACAAGCCCTTGAAAATGAGTGTCACACACCACATACATTATGTCCCTGAACCGAGCTGAATTGAAGCCAGAAATATCTTTCTCTTTGATGACTTCATCAAGGTACGTTTTAACTCCTCTCTCCAGCCCTTTAGCCTCTCAAAAGATACATTTGTAGATAAGGGAGCATCCTTAAACCCATCCAGAGTAAGAACAACCAAACAAGTGGCTTTAAAAAGAAAAATCCAGCTTTGTAGCGCTTTCTTCCTGCAAACAATTTCCTTTTCCAGTTGTAAATTTCACCTCCTAAAAAACAAAATTCCCTGGAAGAGGCAGAGGAGATAAACAGAGTTGAGTAACCCTATGTATTCTGAAAGTGGAGAAATCTAACTCAAATTTTCCAGGCATCTCTCAGGTGTACAGATGACCATGTAAAGCACCCCTAATTTGGCTGCTTACATGTCCTAGCTAGTAACTCAGCTTTGGCATCTACACATGCTTGTCAAAGATCCAGTGGTGTTCAACAGGCGTGCTCTGCAGAGAGCTTGAGCAGTGTACAATTGTTGGATAGCACGGTTAGTGTTAACGAGATTAGTGTTACTTGAGAAATGCTTCTTATTCTCTATTACCTCTTACTCAGTTTCAAACCCAGCCTACTAGCTTATCTGTATTTGGCATATACTATCCTGTCTAAGAACCAAAAAATGTTGTGAATTATCCTTTGAAATGCTGGACCTGGTGAAAATATACCAGATACCCTCATCTGAGGCCAAACTTAACCTTGCTTTTGTAATTGCTCCCAAAGACGTCATCATTTCTTCAGAGAGAGATAAATGGCTATAATGGCCCCTTATAAGATCAGGAAGACCGGATGAATCGGGAGAAAATGCACTTCCTCACCAATTCCCATCTCCATAGAAACTCCGCGACTCTGCTCTGTCTTCCGCCTATACAGATGAGGCAGCCCGGTTTTTCCAATAACAGACAGTGAAGTCTGACGCCTGCATTGTCTCGCAGAGGGGTATCTTGAAGAGCAGAATTTAAGTATAAAAAGAGAACTTTGCCAAGCGCTTAGTGTTGCCTCCCCCAACTTTCAAATTCTTCCTGTTGCTTTTCAGGTTCCTAAGAAAATTTCTCATGAGAATCATCAGTATTTGCTGCAGGGTACCCACAACTCTGGTGATGCTTTTGTCAACTATTTTTGCTTCAAAGGATTCAGTGTCGTTGAAAGACCAGTGCACACTACCCAGTATCACAATTCATGACACTTATGGGGAAGACAGAGAATCATCAGGAGCAGACTATGGGATGCTAATTTCAAGATAAAGCTTTATTTTCAAATTCATTGAATAGTTTATACATGAATGGATGTGCTTTTCAGCAGTTCAGATAAACAGATAAAGATTTTTTTTTTTAATGAAGTGAAATATATGAGAGAATGTATTCATCGATTATTGTTAGGAAAGCTGGGGAGGGACTTTTTACAAGGGCATATAGCGATACAACAAGGGGCAATGGCTTTAAACTGGAAGAGGGAAGATTTAGATTAGACATAAGGAAGAAATTGTTTACGGTGAGAGTGGTGAGGCAGCGGCACAGGTTGCCCAGAGAAGCTGTGGCTGCCCCATCCCTGGAAGTGTTGAAGGCCAGATTGGATGGGGCTGTGAGCAACCTGGTCTGGTGGAAGGTGTCCCTGCCCGTGGCATGGGGGATTGGAACCAGATGGGCTTTAAGGTCCCTTCCAACCCAAACCCCATTCTATGATTCTGTGATTCTATGAAAAGAAGAAGCAGCAGATAAACATCAGCATGCAAAGTTCTTTTGTTAATAAGAATAAATTGATAGATTTATAGACTTTAAATTCTGGTGAGATCATTTGATTGTCTTATCAGACCTGTAAATCAAAGCCATTAAATCTCACAATATTACCTCCGAGCTGAATAGAGCTAGACAAAACACCTTGGTAAAGCAGTACATGAAACAAAAGATGCAATTCAGTTTGAGAGAAGTTTTACAGCTTTGGGGCAAATCTACCTTCCTTAAGTTTTAAAAATAGAGAGAACAACTAAAATTGAAGTGCCATTTTCCCTAGTTTTTCAGCTTTAGCTAAGTGTATTGTATTTTGGTTTATCTATGAAAATGGCATGTCTGTTTTCTTTGTTCTAGATTTAGTCCATAACACATACACGGCAAAATCATACCCCTCAGAAAAACACCCAGTGTTGACACGAGGATTTCAAAAAATAAAAGTTTCTAAAACTTCTCTTGTTTCAAAGGCTGAATCACCCATTCTGTCTGAAAACCCAAAGTACATAATTTCTTATATAAATATGTCCAGCTCCAGCATTCAATCTTTATTATACCTTCTCGACTGTTAAAGGGCCCTCTATTTTCTTCTCTTAAATGTACTTATGCACTGTAGTCAAGTGACTCTCAATTTTCTTTTTAATGGGCTAAATCTGTTGAAGTATTTAAGTCCCTCCTAGTAGGATGTTTTCTATGGCTCTTGAACCAGTTTGTGACTCTGCTTTTAAGAGCTCAAATTTTTCCAGTATATCTACCTCTAATTAATCTTTGCTATAGAGAAAAATCAAGTCGTCACCCATTTTTCCTACATTTATACTTCCATGGATTATATTAGCGCTTCGGCCACAGCATCGTAGTGGAAGCATATGTTCTATTGCTTGCCTACTTTGATCCTAAATCGTTTCAGAAAGGTTGCTTTTCAAGTTACTATTCTAAATAAATTTCAGAATGCCTTTCTAACATATGTCCTAGGTTTGCAAGTCTGCAGTAGCCAAAAATCATAGCAATTTTGTCTTTTGAAAAGATTATTTTATCCAGTGGTTGACATCACTTTGTACATGTGCTCTGTCTTCATTAATATATGCTAACGTTAGTGTTATGTGCAAATTTTGTCTGCAGTACTTTGTATTTGCAAATGATTAATTGAAACAGTAATTGAATTTAAGCTTCGTGTTAACATGACCAGAAACATACCCATTCAATGAAGATTTTTTATCAATAAGTGTTTGAGGTTTCCACTTTAGGAACAAGAAAGTTACATACTTAGATTTCTTTACGCATGCATATTTAACGCCAATACCACTGCTGCTGCTTCTGCATCCTTTTCCTCAACTCTTCTTGTCCCTCCATGAGATGTGTTCCCTATCCCACGCTTTCTGATTCACTGCTCACGTTATCCTCAGGTTCTTGTCTCCTCTACAAACTCTTCACTCCAGCTCCATTTTCAAGAAAAATTCTCTTTCTTTTTTTTCTCTTAATGGTCTTTGAGATACCCTCCCTGACTTATAGTTGAAAGTACCATACAGAAAGAATATTGCTGGGATGAAAGATGAAAAGTTGTGCACGGATCTCACGCTTCACCTATAAAGACTTTCCCTTCAGTCTGGAGCCCCAGTGTTGGGCAATTTATGCTGTATTGATTCCAACAAGGAAGAATTACTGTCTGACAACTATACCACGTCCTCTATTAGTATCCAAAGTAGAGCTGAGATTTAGCTAACGAGGCTTAACTCTCTCCTTTGGCAGTTGCTGGAAGAAGTAGTCACTTTGGAGGTGTAATTAATATCAAGGCTATGCCACACTTAAAATACCTGAAGCACATTGTCCTTGGAGAATCTGGGCCCTTGCCTGAACACCACGCGGGCAGAGTTGTTGTGATTTCTCTTTCTCTGTTCTGTCATTATGTTGGCATAATAAAAATACAGAGATGGAATTTTTACAGTTTAGAAGACATCAGTTGTTCTTTTGGCTTTGCAAACAAAATATTTTCCCTACGCTTTCTGTAATACTGAAATGGCTAGGTAACTATGCGGTGTTACATGTATTAGGCACAAAATAAAGGTTCCTGAGGCATCCTGTCACTGACTCTTGATACGTCCAGTATACCCAAACCAGAAAGCGTATGTAGTTGTTTCCAGCAGCAGCCATTGGGCTACCCTCTCTGCTTACACATCCCGTAGGAATTTCTCTCTGAGTGATCACATAATACAGGACAACGTGACAAACTTTCTTCCTCTGTGATTTATGGACAGCACATGATAGAAAGCATTAGAAGCCTAATACGAATTATTATAATAGTCTGCTTGGCTCCCTTCTCCCTCCTCTTGACTACTTAGCCTTTTAACATTACAAAATGACTCTGACATGAGCTGTTGGAAAGCCATGCACCGAAGTCACTATGGCACGTGAGGCTGTCTGCACACGTTAATAAGGAATTTGCCACTGCTGTTAGAAATCCTTGTTCTCATTCTTTTTTCTTTTTTTTTTTTTTTCCTGCTTAGGGAGCTCTGGGGTCACTAGATGTTATCATTTAAACCTACTCATTTTTTGCACCATCCCTCTGCGTGCTCAGGGAATTAATGCGAACATCAGCCTTGGTATTTCTCTCGCACAGCCATGGGTCAGCTGTGGCACTCCTTGCAACCAGGAAAAAACACCGGATTCAACACTTCTATATAAAAATACTGAACTAGATAGATGATTGTGAGCCTGCATTAGAAAGCAGTATTTTCGGAATCAGTCTCATCATAAACTGCAACTTGGTGTTTGCTTTTATATTGCACTTTCTCTCTCCATTCCCTGTTTCGCTCTATCAAGGAATACTGAGTTTTATTTTTTTAAGAAATACTCAGAGTAATCAGGGTCCCTTTATCCCTACCATGCCCGTACGTAGATATTCTGTCACATTGTCCCTTAAATCACTGTTTATTAAACAGCAGGGGACAAACCGAACTGCAAAAGGGAGTTGGAAGGAGCCGTCCTCCTCACAGAGCTGGAACGCACTCCTTCCTGGGAACAGGGGGAAAAATGGGAGGATTTAGGAGAAGGATATGGGAGTGAGGGGGAACCCTTCTGTCTCAGAGTCGTTGGGTAAAATGGTCATGTAACCTGAAGCAGCTATTCAAGTGTTAGTTTTACGGGTGATTTTTTTCTTTTCTGGTTCTATTTTTTTTCCCATTACCTAAAGGCAAATAAATGCTAGTCTTTCTTTCCTAGGACCACTTTCCCTTTACAAAAAGGGTAAGTCATGGAGGTGATATCACTGCTTGATTTTGCAATAAATACAGCCAGGTTTTCAACGGAAAGTTTTGAACTGCTGAGCCCAGACTTCTGTGGGAATGTATGTAATCACTGCCACAGGGATGGGCTAGGACAGAGAGAAGGGAGGGTGATATTCTTATCCAGGTCAAAGCACATCCAAGTGCCTGGTATGAATCCAAGCCAGATTTAGAGAAGGTATTAGGAGCTTCCACTGGCAATCGAAAGTGATAGATTACATAATTTCCACCCAAAATATCCTGGTTCAAAAGGATTTCATTGTGAACTGCAGCGCAGCTCTGTAAAAATTGTACTCTTCTGCCTTTTTTTTCAGCAACTTGTTCTTTTCTCCATTTCACCAGTGAAAGTTCAAACTGCCTCGCTTTCCAATTTAAGATGTCTTCAAATGGTTTTTAGCCTCTAGAGAAAGCTCAAACAGCAACCGTATATTGGTCTTTCCTCAGTTGATGCCTATCGCTGCTCTTTCCTCATGCTGCTACTCCTGCACTCTCCAGACCAGCTTTTTAATTTGTACCTAGAGCAGGCAGTTGTCAGAAGAGTTTCTCTAGAGGAACCTCATCTACAATAGTTCAGCTACTTTGCTAAGAAAGCTTTTCTCACGTACCCTTTCAGGATACTTAGAAAGAAGAAAGATTTGTTTTGAAATTGTATTTTCCATAATTTTTTCAGCTTCGTTCAATTCCTGCTTTGGAGAAAATAGTCATTAAGAGCTCATAGATATATAGATGACTATTATTTTTCCCAGAAAATATTTAGCACTGAGTCAGTTATGTCTTTTAAAATATTTATCTTGAAAATGGTTGCAATGCACAACCAGAATTTGCTCTGAATACATTGCAAAAAGAGTTTCTTTTCTTCCCGTGGACAATTGAAAAAGAAATCCTTCTATTGACTGGTCAGGCATTTATACAATTTGTTAATGATTTTCTTAAGGGGCACATTGGTGGTATTGATTTACAGCTGAGGAGAGGAAAAGATTCATTACTCTATTTAAACATGAGTGCCAAAAAGATGACTGTTTAAGGTACCAGAGGTTGGCTAAACACAGCCTCTTCATGACAGGGTTTCTTGTATGTTACTTCTCCCAGAAAGCCAAACTAAATGCAATATGCCCCATTTCCCGTGTGTTTTCATTCACTATGACAACTACCTAAATGTGACCTTGACTTGTAAAGCCATGTGATGTCATCTGTAGTAAAAGAGAGCTAAAGATGAAAAACTCCTTAGCATTTTTTCTCCCAAAGGAAAGGTAGGGGTATTATGTGATTTCCTCTACCTTTGAACAATGTGGTAGGAAAATTCTATTTAATTAAAAATAAGTCAGAAAGAAAAGAGGTGCATTTGTGTTCAAGGCACGAAATGTCAAAGTCAATGTTAAGGCATATTAGTATAGTTATTAGGATTGTTCAAACACTTTCTGTTGATACTGTTTTTCTATAGAAAATAGGTTTTTAACAATTTTCTTGTGCCTGAAGTATTTGCTTTTTATAAAATTCTCTCCACTTCTCTTTCTTTAAGGTTCTCAAGTATTGAGTTAGAATCCATTTTCTAAATCAGGTTGACTGGAACTGCTCTTCAAGTCTCTCATGTCCCATACGAACAAGGTTTGCAGCCAAATGTCACCTCCTGTGAGCAATCATAGTGACCCCCAAGATTCAAATTGCCTGGGAAGAGGGGAAAAAGGAGAGGAAAAACTTTTGGGGTTTGGACTGAAGGTAACCCAAAAATGCCTTTTTTTTTTTTTTTCTTTTTCCTTTTTTTTTTTTTTTTTCCTTAACATTTAATTGGGGAAAGCTTTCAAGAAGATGAAAGCCAATGAAGGGGAATTTGAAGAAAGTTAAAGGCTGGTAACTTCCCATTTTTTTCCAGAGAGCCTACCAGTTAGGTCTTTCTTCCAGAACTGGAAGCTGGAATCAATTTTCTGATCCTCCAGAGGATTTTAACATATATGTCCCATTTTCTAGAGCAACGTCGCAGCCATCAAACATTAGAGATGGGGTGTTCTTTGGCTAAAAGTTTTCTGTCTTGCTAAAACAATTATGCTTCTCATGTAGGGTATTCTGAGGTAAACACCCCTCGGTTGTCCGTATGAAAAGATCCCATCCTGTATAAAACAACAGAACACGCATTTCCGACGCAAGGTAGGAGTGACTCAGGCTAGCCTTCTGTCAGAAAAAAGCTCTGCTATTTTGTTACCCAAATCTGTCCAATTTTTAAGCCTTTTTAAATTGCAGTTTGAATACTTTCAGTTGAAACTTTGCAAGCTTTTGGCACCTCTGTTTCCCAAGCATATTTTTAAATTTGAGTTTGATGTGTAATTGAAATTGACTGGTTTGGGCTGTTCAGGGTATCAAATCCCTTTAACCATGTCCTTAAGGATTTCCTGCCAGGTCCTGGCAACATGGAAAAAGAAGGTGTTGTATTTGAATGAAGAAGAAAAAAGACTTGTACAGCTGAGTAGCAATGGGAAAACTAGAAAGAGATGGCAGTAGGAATTAAAAAAGAGCTTGGTTGGAAAACAATACTGCAAGAGGAATTGGGGTGGGAAGGGGATTGGGACCTAAGGTAACTGGGCCTGGCTGGGATGCGGGGTAGATAAGACTGTGGGGAATATACAGAGGCCCCAGCACACCTTTCTCTAGAGGATAAGACAAGATCACAGTACTTTTGAGTCTCGCTTGTCTGCAGGCAGGACACAGCTCTTACCCTCCACAGCACAGCTGCCCACACTGAATATGCTCCAGCTTGTGCAGATCCCATAGCAGCAAGCAGTTTTCCATACCCACAGGTACCAGAAGTTATTGCCATGGCACTAAGCCTTCCAGCTCTGGGGCTGTCCGGCACAAGTTTTGATATAAAAACAGAAGAGAAGCCTTCTATTTTCAATCAAGAGTTTTATGAGTAAACTCCCAAGGTATCGTCTTTTGTGTAAATACCAGCTTGGAATAATATCATGTTGCAAAGCCAGGCAAAGAAAGATGAAAAATGCCAGAAGGTAGTTTGCCTGCAAAACTTCTTTCCTGTGTGCACCGTACCCTGGCACCTTGGCTCTACAACCCCATCCTCCTCCGATTCGGTGGGCTCACCGGGGCAGTCACACTGAGTGACACCAGCCATCCACCTCCCCGAGGCGTTCAGAACTGCTCTTTGGAAGAACTTACCTCTCTTCCTTGTCTATCCAGGAGCTTTGTTCCCAACCCTAAGGTAGATGCTTACGTGTGAAAGCACCCAGATGATCTTGACTCTGCTGTTATTTCACAGGATACCATCCTCACTATATAGAAAAGTTAGACTTTTTCTGAGAAATAATCAAAGCTGTTTAATAAAGACACCGCTGTTTGTGGGATTCCTCTGTTTGCTAAGGGCAAATCGGGTAGGAATGGCAAGAAGGGGAAAATGAACCTTGTTGTTAAGTTTTGGGTTGCTGTGTTTTGTGGCCATTCAAGGAAGACAAAATTTTTCAGATGGTCACTTATTTTTTGCATGCCTTTCTGGAGGGATGTGGGTAGATTTCTGGAGGGGAAAAAGAATACTCTCTCTTGGAGCTGAAGTAAACAAAGTTATTCATGCTTTGAATAGATGAAGCTCTTCTTAGTGTGAAGTACTCTCAAAAATATCAGGTCCTGGTTCTTTAAATTACATGCCCAAAATACTTTTGGCCTTCTGACCTTAAGTTCCCCCTCTATGAAATGATGAGAACACTTGCCTCTCGCAATGTGTCCCTGTCCTCAGAAACATGCTGTAAAAATAAATTCATTTTGTTCACAAAGCCCTTAGATACAATACTGTGAGTAAAACCATGAAAAAGTTCATGGGGAATTTAATAACTCTGTCTTCAGAGCAGGATATGAATTGTGTATAGTAAATAAGGCCTGCAGGCATAAATATTGCATAGCTGCTCATTATTTGAACTCTGCCCATCCTGCGCATTGAATGAGAAAAGAGGAGTGGAGAAAAAAGCTGATTTTCACTTTTTATATTTGCTTTCACTTAGACAATTTTACTTTTGGTATTTCTCAGCTTCTGAAAGCTTGTCTTGACAGCTCTCGTGGACTTTTAAGATACATTTAACATGCAATTAAAAGAGCGTTCTTCAAATCAGCAGGAGGTTTGCTTTGCGTGTAGCTCCCAAATTGCTCCTGGCTACTTTCATGTTTTGATTCAGATCAGATTCTAGGTAGTTGAAAAGGGTCCATAAATATATCTGCTCCTCAGAGTGGGCCTTTTCACTGTTCCCCCATATTGATGTCAGGGAACCTCAGCTGCTGTCAGTAAGAAAACCTGTGCTGATAAGGAAACCTTATTGTATTTTTTGGCACTGAAAGTAGATACAATTCCTCATAGAACTGACTGATTAACATAAAATAGGTTTTTGAAGCACATTTTTTATTCTCCACCATTTTTTGGTTTAGTATTTGAAACTATTTTGTTCCCTCCAAAGCTTAACTTGAAGGTTTTTGCTCGGAGTGTCCCCTTGTCTCTGAGTTATGGTGACCCTTGTCCTGAAACCAGTACTGCTCATGGTGCATCCCCTCATATGAAATAGAGGACCTATCATTCTTAAAACATAGCAAAAGAAATAAAACAAATATGCAGAACAAATCTTTCAAAAACATAACTGTAACAAGGTGAGATGTTATTTCGTGTCATTCCTTTCTGCGTTCTACTTAGACGGAAAGCTTTGCATTCTCCAAATAGCTATGAAATAGATGGTATTGACAAATGAGCTTGAGTACAGTTTGCTTTCACTGGTCTTGCTTATTTTCCATCTTTTTTTAAGGAAGACTCAAAGAGATACTTCTCTTTGGTCCCTGAAAAGGCAGGGAGAAGCCCTCTGCAGAAATATTTAACAGATATGGGGAGGTGAATTGCCTGCCTGCCTGCCAGAAGGGTCGCCAGAATGACTGGGAGTGAGCCCTGTCTGGGCTGGTGCAGAACCACAAAAAAAAAAAGTCAGTCAGGTTTTACCTGTTTGAATTTGAAAAGATAGCCTCCAGTAGAAGTTCTTATCTGGGGTATTCAAGTCAACAACTGCAGCCTGGTTTTCTTGAAACAGCTGCATCATGTCACGCATCATCGCACATGCACCTCTCCGCTGAAGGCGGAGGAATTCCTGTTAAACCTAAACCCCTGCTTATTATATACCAAGCCTACTAAAGCCAAATAATATCTTCCTTCCGAAATCCCCTTTTCCCAGTTAGCCATTTCAGACATCTTCAGAAATAACCATCTGTAGTACAGATGCTAGAAGTTAAAGTTCGAGCGGTAGACTTAATGCTGAATTTCACTTTTATGTTTAGACTTGTATGACCAGGTCTCATTCTCTAGTGGATTTATACGATTCTATTTTCCTCTTAAAAATATACAAGAGAAATGCTCACAGACCCTTAAAGGTAGCGGCGTGATTACGCCACTATAATTAATGCCCTGGTCTACTCCCTCTTTTTTTATTTTCGGTGTACAAGTCCTGTGGAGTTTGCAGATTGATTCAATTGCAAAGTTAGATTCCCACTGGGATGGCAGTTCTCAAACCGCTGGGCCTTTCTGCCTGTCCAGCCAGCCAAGGAACAATGGGTGCTAATTAAAACCCTGCTTAAAAGGTTCCCCTTTACTTCAGCGTTTGAGGCTTTCAGGGGGCAGAGAGGGGAAGGATGCCTTGTTCTGTTTATGCATATGCAATCACTTAGAGAGCTGGGCTGCTGACTGCGGGTCGAGAAAACACTACAAAAGCCTGGTGCTTATAGGAAAGGGCTGGATTTCAACCTGATGAGGTTAGTTAACAGGCTAGACTGAAGAGGGCCCAGCTGTATTTTCTTTCCAAAATTCGAGGCACATTTCAAAATAGGGCTTGCTTTTTTATCACGTGCTTCTACTGAAATGCTCAGGTCTCTGTCTTCTTGTATTAAAGTGAGCGGTTTTCTTAAAGGGCAAGGATAAGAAGTAATAGAGATTCCTTTCTTTTTACTAATAAGATTAATATTTTAAACAACTGGTTTTGCTAATCCACTGGGCTGCCTGTGCCAAAATGTATATATGGAATAAAATTACTTTTCTGCATCAAGGGTTTGTTTCTTGAGCCACTATCCTTTTTTTAAGTGGAAAAGATCCTGTCAGGCATTTCTGTTGCTGAATGGTATAACTGGATTCTAAGAAGTATGCAGACTTCTGCTGTTTTCGAGGCGGAAAAATGAGAAACGAACTATACCTTAGAGCTTTATTTGTAAATGTATATGAAATTGCTCAGTACGGAATATGGCAGATAAAGAATCAGCTTCATTATGTCAAGCAAATTCAATATGCTTTGGTTTTCAGCAAAAGCAAAGAACAGAAAACACAGCATTGCAAATAAACTCATCAATAAGCCACACAGGTTTTTGTTTGATGTCATTTGTAACTGACAACTTGATCAATCTTACGTTGAATAGTCCCTTAGAAATACGAGAGTAATAGGAGCAGAATCTGTCTCATGTCTTTTGTTGAATAGCAGTTTGCTCGGTGGCATTCACAAACCTGTCCTAGCCTTCTTCAGCTCTTTTTCTTGTATAAAACTGTCTCACCCATTGAGACAGCAGAAAATATTTCATAGGACAAATTGCACGTCATTGATAGTGAATGATCAAAATGAAAAATTCACCGATAACCTCATAGTTTGACAGGTATTATTCTAAACTTTTTTTTTTCAATCTCTATGAAGAATGAGTGCTTGTGCAGAAATCAGGAGTGCCTTGCAAATAACTGACCCACCAAAAAAGACTATTAATTTATCTTTTCCTCCTGTCTACAAACATTGTCTAAGTGGTTAGCTGCATAGCTATTTTAATTAAAAGACCAATAAGATATTTCTCCATTTTATCATTACAACCATATGCTATAATAATTAATACTGCTTAATAGAGCTACTTGCATGCTGAAGTCTGCTTAGAAGACTAAAGACGCCTAGGCTCAGGGCACATGGCCTTTGTTGTGAGCCACATGCACTGAGGAATAAAGGCAGCAGAGCCCAACCTCCTACTCTGACTCTGTCACTCAGTAGTT
>NW_009623853.1:25027-35110 GCF_000690535.1 Cariama cristata
CCTGCTGCGAGGAGAAGATAACTGCTTTTTTTCTCCTTCTTCTTTTTTCTTCTTTTTTTTTTCCTTTTTTCTCTTTTTTTTGCCCTTTTTTCCTATTTTTTTCTCTCTCTCTTTTTTTTTTTTTTTAAAAATTGTTTTAGTTCTCTATAGAGGTAGGGAGAGGAGTGAGACCGTTTAGGAGAAACTTGCCTCTGCCCCTGCATTTTCCTTCCCCATTTTCCTCGCTGGGCAGGCAGAAAGGGAAAGTTCCTAGAGCAAAGGGGACAGGGTCTGATCCGGCGTGCCCCCCAAGCCACCTTCTCATGGGCACAGCTAAATCCATACGGGTGCAAAAGCAAGGTGCTTCTGACAAAATAGCAGTGCCAAGCCCAGACGCACATGTCGGTTTACGGACTGGTGCAATGCCCTACACAGCCATTTAGCTCTGAAGGAGCACGGCTGTCGTGCAGCCTCCAAGGTCTCATCCTGTACCCCACTCTGCCTCGCCGGGGTGAAGAGTTTGCTAATTTTTGCTAGGAACCACCTCTCTGTATAACAAACACCTACAGCGGGTGCTAAGGACCAGTTCTGCAGAGGTCTTTGAAGACCTCTTGAACAGACACCTCAGAGGGTGAAGATGATTTTGGGAACCCCTCAACTAGGCTGTTACTTCCTTAGGCACTGGAGCTTTTTCAGGGAGGCTGGATTGCTCGACAGTAGGAACTGAAATGATCAAATCGGGAAGGCTGTTGCCAGACCTCTATGAACAAAGAGTGAAGAGCATTTTGCCTGGTCACAAGAGAAAGTGGTGATTTCTCAGTTGCCGTGGCTACAGGCAAGAAGCCAAAAAAAGATTAACAAAACCCTGTTAGCGGATAATCCCTGGAAAGGTAGTCTAACAGAAGACTTCTCCCTTTTCTATCAGCATCACCCAGCCTTACCTAAACTTCCTACTTCGATAGCTGAACCTCGAGAAGGTGCTCATGTGAGCTAGATGGCTGGCGGGTGTCAGACAAGCTTGCTGTAAAGGAGATGTACATCTCAGCGCCAGATGCCTTCTGACCTCGCTGTCTCACATACTCATCTTCACATCTGCTGCTGCCTCTGCCACCTCAGGAAAAGGCAATGCCAGCTCAGGGCTTTGTTTCTCATCAGATAAATAGATCCGAATGGTCTAATTCGCCCCAGCCCATCTATCTCCGTTTTCCTAAAGGACCATACCATCTGTTCCTCAGCTTGAAGCTAGCAAGCCAGGAGCAGATAAGACGATTTTCTCTGGAACATCCTACTGATTGCTCCTGGGAAACTAAGTCAGAGATTCCTGGGGGACTTCAACAAACTATGTCCCACGGCGGTAATGTAAAACTGGATACTGCATCTCATCTGCCCCTTGATCTTCACAAGGATACTGTGTGAGATGGTAGCAAGAAAAGGATTTTCACCATTTTCACAGCTATTTCAAGCACAACAGTTGGGCTGCCTTACCTGGTGTGTCCCAGTCACCGGTGGCATAACTTTATGTGGCTCTAATTCTGTTAAGCACACTCCTTCACTGCTCTCTGCCAGGTATGGGCAGGTCTGGTGTAAACCTGAGCAATCAGTTTCTGGAACAAACTTTCTGTAGGATTAAGGTGGGGAGGGAGGGGAAGAGTGGAAAAATATTTCTGATTTTAGGGACGGTGTGCACATGAAGGAATTTCATGATCTGGGAGCAGGTGACTAAGCTGATGACCCAGAAAGTTGCTTCCAGACAGCTACAGCGCATAAATCGGTTTGGTGAAGGAAAATGAACCAACTGTTAGCCTTGGGTAAATCCAGTCTGATCCAAAGAGGATGCTTGAACTTTGCTGCGTGATTGGCAGAATATTTTATTAAGATACTGCACATAGGCTTTAAATTATTGAATTCTCACATTTTTATGATATTCTCCAACAAATGATAGTGTGTCGCTGGTAAGTAAATCTCTGTTTGCTTAAGGACAGTAGATTCAAGGTTAGTCAGTAAATTCCTTCCTTTTCAAACACCTGATTTATACAGCTGCTGAGCTTCAATCTTGAATGAAGTGCACGGG
Source organism: Cariama cristata (assembly GCF_000690535.1). Taxonomy (NCBI): domain Eukaryota; kingdom Metazoa; phylum Chordata; class Aves; order Cariamiformes; family Cariamidae; genus Cariama; species Cariama cristata. The sequence continues at coordinate 27,078 of NW_009623853.1, forward strand.
TGCCACGATTAACATAATTATATGCCAATCAATTTCTACTTATTCCCTGTTCTAGCAGTTATGACTAAACTTTAATAGCACCTGTGAGATTGGCAGGGGGGTCATGTCCGCTGTTGCAGAGGAGAACTTGTGCTGTGCAGAACCGAGCCGGTCAGGGATCCTGCGGGATCTTTCACCAGTCCCAGTAACCTCTGGCCCTGTGAATCGGTGTGACTGCTTAGATTCCTTGATGGTAGAAAGGTCAAGAATGTATGGAACCTTCTGGGAGTCCAGGCAGCCCTGCAACCTCTCCTAGCCCCGGCTCTGACAATGCACATGCTTGCCTGTGTGCTCATGCGTAAGCCTTGCCATAGACTCTAAGGAGCTAAAAGTTGGTGATTACTGTAGTGCATGTTTTAACATCAACCTGTCTAAGTCAAGCAGGTAGTTAAATAACCTACCAGTTAACCCAGCTTTGGCCCTCTGATGGAGTCTAGCCAGGAGCTAGATACACTGGAGGTTATTTGAAGCTGGCTTGGAAATGTCCTGAGTTTAGTCCAAGGCAACCTCATCAGCCTTATTCTGCTAAGTGTGGTCCACAAGAAAGACGAGCTTCCCCTGGAGTTTCCATCCTCTCTGCTCTCAGGGAAGTATCTGAAAAAAAAAATTCTTAGGGGTCTGTATATCAATGGGAAAGTATTTATCATCGTTTCACTCTCTGTTATTAATTTTTACCCGTTGCCATGGAAGTATTCGTAATTCTCAGCAACCAATGTTTTGGTAGGTGATGGTGATGTGCTGTGATGTGTGTTTGTTTATATTTCTGATAGCCTTTGGAAGCCTATCCCTGAGCATTTTTAAGAACCCAAGGGCAATTTTTATTTATTCTACAATTCGCTACAGTACTGCAGTAGAAAAGAGCTTTTGCACTGGGGAAAAACATGACAACATTTTGTGGTTTTAAACCTGTTTCTCAAAGTCTATGTGGATGAAACTTCCAGCAATGAGTGACAGCATGTGGGTGGATGTTGATCAAATAGGTGAATGATCGTAATAAATTTACACTTACCACATCAATTATAAGCATCCTTTCAGTATGTTGCAAAGAAATATTTTCAGAAACTGTGCCACTTAATTTAACCGTGATTTGAATACAGTCAAGTAAATTCTACTGGATTTGGTAACAAAATGCAGGTGATATACACAAAAAAGATGTGGTGAAATCGTACAGCTTGCTGACAGTGGAGATTTCACAAACCCATACCTTATCCTGAATTTTATTGTTTCCTGCTTTAGGAAGCCACAGAAAATGTATTTTGATAATCCAAGTCCATTTATACGTAACGATGAGACAAATGCCCACGTCTATAATGTCTGTGGAGCTTTACATAGTGGAAGTTTGTTCAAACGTGACATCACTGTAGGTTTTTAGTAAAATATCAAAACCTGCTGTCTAAAACTGGTAGCAAGTGCTCAGTCTGAAAAAAATCTAACCAAAAAATAACAAAAAGCTGCTTTCTGTTCCCTGTTAGTGCTGAGGACCTTAGCACTGCCGCACATAGTATATAAATAAACCACTGTGATCAACACCTGAGAGCTTATAAATGTCTGAAATGTATGGTGACAATTTGCAGAACTTCTGCATTGCTCCCTCATGCCCACTTACAAACTATTTGGATAATCTGGAACCTGTTAAGCAATACCGTACATCATTGTTTGCTGGGCTCCTTTAGGCTTGCACAGCACAATAATAAACACTGCGAGGAATGCTTCAGTTTATATAGGGGGAACGGCAGAGACATGCTGCTCTCCTTCCCTTTTTGCAACACGAGGGTGCCTGATAAAACGAGTCGCAACTGAATTGCCTTAGCCACCTGGTAAAACCACGCCTGCTTTCAGCTACCAGTCTTACATCTTCGGTAGTTCTCTGTTTTCACCCAGATTTGCAGTATCCTTCATTCCATGCGTCTGGGTGTTCGTACTGCTGTAGTTTTATCACTCAGGGTCTGTTTGCTGCAGGAAACTAGGTCTAGAAAACTGTACAGGTTGGGCTCAGCTCACCTTGACTATAAGACTATGGATTGAAGAACAGCTGGTGGCCAAATTCCCCTGTAGCTGTTTGCGGCAAGCAGATGGAAATTCCGCAGAGGTCTCTGGACCTCGTTCAGAACTGACCTGAGCAATTGTTACTCATCAGGTGTAACTGATCATTAAAAGGCTTTTAAGTGTTTCCAAGCTGTTCTGCAATTTATCGCACAGTTTGGATGCAGGGGGAAAAAAAAAAATAAATCCAAGTTCCACAGCACAGAAGGAACAACAAACAGAACAGAGAAGGTCCTGTTCACCTGCTACCTTCCTCTCTCCTTGCTTCTTTCCTGCTCTTTTCCCCTTCTGTGCCGTTCCCCATCGATACGCCCTTCACATATCCCTCCCATCACTGATTCCTACCCCGTCTAAAATGCTCTGAGTCCTATTTCAGTTCTGCTGTTCAATAGATGTGAGTCCCATTGATTTACGCCAGGGCTCAATTTTGTCCCCATAGCATACCAAATTGCTTCTGCACACTCATGGAATGCCAAATCAGTGTACAGGCCTACTACTTTGTAACTACCTTATTACTCATTTACACTTGGCATGAAATTTATACCCTTATTTATGTCACTGCTGAGTCTGGACTGTTACATAAATCTGATCCTGTACAAAGCTGGCTGGTTTAGAGGACTGGCGGTGGATACACCACCTATCCCTTGTAAATTATCGGCTCAAATTCTAATCAAGTCATTAAATCAAACCAACCAAAAACTTCTTTCTGTGCAACACTGTTGTAAAAATGAGGTTGGTCTCCTCCCAGTTCCCAGTACACATGTGTCAACACCCCAGTTGACTCTAATTAGCACCCTTGCTGGCTACCAAAGCTCCCGAGCCAAGGACTTAAGCAGGCAGAGAGACTGAACTCTTTGTCCTGGCCTCAGGTCACAGCAGGTTGATGAACAAGCAAGTCCTACTTCTGCCTCAGCTAGAGCTGCCTTGGGTTTTCTGGGACTAGCAGCCTGGCACCTTCCACAAGCACGTTATTTTCATTTGAAAAAAAAAAAAACCCAAAACATTTAACTCTAGTCTCATTGTATAATAATATAGGTATTTTCTCTCTTTTTTTAGGGAAGATTTAGAGTTAACAGGACTTGGGTCTGAGGAGGGATTACAGGATTTTGACCCCTCTGGGATCTTTGTCCTAGATTTCAGCCTTGGCAGGTGGAGCATTCTGTAACCGGTTGACATTTTAGTGGCTAGTTTGTGAGTCAAATATCTTGGTTTATGTTTTCCTTTTTGGTTTGGATGAGTTTATACGGGTTTTTGAAGTATTTGGGAAAGTTGCACAAGTTTCGTGGTGCCGCTGCACCTTCCTTGAGACAAGGAAGTCGCTTTCCTCATTGAGAAAACTCACTTCAAAAGAAGTTGTGATGGTTTTTAAATTACTGTCTCAGATGGCTTTTATTTCCAAATGCTTGCATCACTCAGAAAAATCTAAATTTATCCTGGCTTGTGGTATTTCTGATTTATTTTTCCTATTTAGATGTATCTTTTTTTCCTATGTGTGTCCACTGTCTCCACACGCAGAAACACACACCAAAAAAAAAAAAGAATTCAGAGTGACCTCTGGTCTTATTTCGGTTTGAGGAAATAAAATAAGAATACAAAAAGATTCTGGATCTCGGCCATTACAATGAAAAACATCTGCTGAAGCCTTTGCAAGCATAAGTTTATCTTACCACGGGCATGATTATTAATTAAAATTCAGATTCTTTTTTTCTAATAAGTTATTTCAGCTTCTTAATCTGAAAAAGAAAAGGTAGAAAACCGTTGCACGCTGATGCTGCTGTAAAGCAGAGATGACCAAATTTTATCCTAGGCTTTACCTGATGGTGGTCCAGAGAGCTGGATGATCACACACTGCTGGCTCCTCTGCTCTCTTTCTCACTGCTAAATTACATAAAATAGTTTCCAACTGTTGTGTTTCCATGTAAGCAACGAAACAAAGCACTATGGAGGTATGGTGGAGTCCTGAATCAGAGGAGTGGCTTCTATGACTGTGAATGTGAAAGGCAGTTTGGGGTAAATCTGTAAAACGACTAATAATTTTTCAACAAATCTATCGTATCTGAGGAATGCGATGTCTCCGGAGTCGCAAGGACACCAAATTCCTATGGGCAAGGTTAGTTTTGGCAGGCTGGCTATGGATGTGTATTACACCGTTTTGCTGGGATACCGATGTGTTTTGGGATCTGTGTCGGAGTCAGGACTTGCCCTTGCCTGAGTCATAACAGCGGATCCAAAGAGCCAGCAGCGGCCAGACCTGGCAGGGAGTCAGCTCCCCTCCGGGCTGGGCAGGGAGCCCTCAGGAGGGGATTGCAGCAGAGGTCTCCATGCTCTCTCCCCCCCTAAAGAAATCTTGGTGAAGAAATAGGGAAACGCTCTTTCTCACAACAGATCCCATCACACAGCTTTCTTCAGCCTGCAATTTTTATATAATCGCACTGATGAAACTCCTCCCTGCGATTTGTTTTCCGGGACTTCTGCAGGCTTAACAAGGAAAGCTGAACTGTGGCGAATGAGTGCTCTGCACGGTTCTGTTCAAACTAAAAACATATCTTCTATAGAAAATCCCCTGTTCATGCCCCTGTGGTTTGGTTTTTTTTAATCCTCCAACCCCAAATCTAATCCAAAGGCGTAACTCACTTTCCAACATACAGTAAATTCAGCGGGTGTGTTATGCTGCCTCAAACAGTCAGCTAAGAAATCTGGTCGTGGACTTACTTAGCAATGTCTGATAGAAATTGTAAATGATGCCTGTCTTTATTGGAGTGAAGCAACATTTAAGCGTAGGTAATACAGATGATAAACTTGCAACACTAGCAAACTGAAAAACACATGGGACCCGTATGTGTGCCAATTCAAATACAGCTTTATTAAACACACCTGATTTTAAGCTACCTTTTAGTATTCCATTTAGCAGTTTAATGAGAACCAGTTATAACACAGTTGGATTTTTTTTCTGTGTTCAGAATTCAGCGAGCTACACAGCTGACATGCATATCCATTTAGGCAGATGGCATCAGAAAAGTACAATGAAGGCCTTTACTGTAAGTAAATATAGGACATCTATGCGACTTTCTAAACCATCACATAATTTACACAGTCTGCTGAGAACATCTGAAGCAGAAGCTACTGGTGTTTCCTCGAGACCTTTTAGCATAAAGACTGTATCATGAATTAAAGAGCTTAAGCTGTTGACTACAAGGACGGCGGCATTACTAGCCAACGGTACCCAGGAGTGTCCATTCTTACCTTGACATCTGCAGCCATTGAAATGGCCACTTGCTCCCGAAGGCAGGGGAGCCGTCTATTATGGACATGGCACGGGGTCCTCTTTCAGCTGCTGTTTCGCTGAAGTGCCAGGTGCAAAAGATGTGCTCAAAAAGAGACCGTAGAAGAGGGTAATGGTCACACCGATTACAAAGTGATAATTGCTCACGCACTGTTTCCTCAATATTCAGCCAACTAGCTTTTTCAGCAATTATTTTCCTGTTCTTTATTTCTCTTAATGGTGAGCCCAATATTTGGGACTGTTTCCCTCTTTTATAGCTCTAGCTTGCTATCGAAATCCTGGAAGTGTAAAGTACAGCATCAGCTCCGGTGTGTATGATTAGTGTAACCACAACCTTAGCTCTGGAAGGAATCCACCCTGTAGTTTACGTTAGCTGTTAGATGACCTAAAATTCTCCCCTCTCCCCCATCGCTGTGAAAAGAACTAGTTACACGTTTTGACTTTTCTTTGTGTTTGCTCTTCTGATTTTGCTAAGTCTGGTGAAAGAGCTGACTGCCTGTCATCTTCCACGTTCACAGTAACCTTGTAGTGCTGAGTTCTGTGTTCAGATGCACAGGGATGATGAGGGTCACAGTGCACCGTACGTCTTTGTTAGCTGAGCTACTGCATCTGTGGCTGCTGATTTATATAGGTTAGAATGCAACCGCTCAGAAGGGTAGTCACAAAAGCCTGCAAGTATCTCTCTTTTTTTTTTTTTTTATTGACAATTCTTAATTTTTTTTTTTTTCCGGCTGAGATATTATGAGGAGTGACACTCTTTGTGTGAAGTAATCAAATCATTGCTTTTTAAAGATAAGCAAATTACAACCATTCAATTTCTTTAGTTAGCATTTCTTTTCTCAAGTAAGAAATCTTGGCTTACATAAGGATTTCAAGATCAAATGCAAGTTGACTATATTTTATTTAGGCTCCAGAAATGTAGATTCTGTTTAAAAAAATTATAGAGAATTAAATTCCACGGCAGCATACACCAGCTAGTAAAAGAGGCTAAAAGAAACAAAACCTGCGATTTCTCTTTCTCTGAGAAGAAGAAATTGAACTATTTGAAGAGGCCAATTATGGAAGCTGAGATCAATATAGCATTAAAAATCAGTTAGGATGAAATGCCAGACGATGACAGATTATCATGTGAATTAGATCTTTGCTAGGAACAATTATCTCAGCACCTGTTAGAAGCTTTCTGTTGTTATTTCAGTATTACAAATCTCCCCTTATCAATTAACAAAAACCTCAACAATATTGACCGAAAAAAGAAAACAACAAACGCTGGCAGATTCCCTACCATGGTAAAGAAGTTGGGGAACAGTGTTAACAGACAAAGCGCCCACTAAAATGTGGCAGGTTGCAGGTGGGGAGTTGGAGATGAAAGTGATCCAATTATTTTTAACAGATTTCTCTAGAATATGAGGCTCCTCACGGTTATCCGCAAAGCTGGCAATATTCCGGAGTCGGAAGCAGTATTCTTGATAGCTGCAAGAAGGCTTTGAGTGGCAGTAGCTACAGACTACAATGCGAAGGATTGAGATAAGGCTTAGATTCAGCCAGTGAACTGGGATACTATACAAATCCCCAACAGCAACTGGAATGAAAAATTATTCCCTCCCATACAGATTAAGCAGAAATAAAAGGCAGGGGTTATTGTTTGTGCTGTTAGAAGTGGGGATGTTGAAACTCAGGAATACACAGAGTCTACGCTCTGGCCTCCCTCGCCGCCAGCGTATGCTGATTGTTTTATCTCTAACCTCAGAAACTCAAGGCTAGCAAATCTGGGGTAAGCTAGTTGTTTCATCCTGTGTTTCAGCGTCATTCAGCCACAAACCAAATCTGCTGTGTGAATCATTTGTCATTTTTGATGAGCGTTATTACATCTACTCTGGCTGTATTAGAATAAAGGATGAGTCCACCCCAAAGAAAGTAAAAGCAGATCCCTTTTCCATTACAAACAGTGTCAAACACGTGCTGGCTCTGCTGGCAGGCATCTCCCTGCCTCCCCGGGGCGGTCTGCTTGCTGTTAACTCGTAGGGTGTTCCTTGCCCCTTCCATTTTGGAGCATTGCTTTCTGATGGCAGCTCACAAAGCCTGGGAGAAACCAGCAGCCCTTCCTCACCTTTTTAATACGGCACTGTACAGAAATCCTGACCCACGCTTCCCTGTGAGAAGGAGAGTGTGTACAGCAAAGAAGTATAAATTTTCTCGTGGTGATCGCACCCAAATACAGGGCAGGGAGCACAATCCTTACCTTGGAGCTGCTGTGCCGGCGGAGCGGGGCTGCGGGAGGGAGCCGGCGTGGAGGAGCTGGGCTGCGTGGCAATGCCAGGGCCCCGCCACCGCTTTGTGTCAGTGCCCTAATTGGGAATGCCAGGTCTCATCCATCCAGCAAAGCGTGCTGAAAGCACAGTTGCCTGCCTGACCTTGGGACTGTCCTACCCCATTCCTGGCTGAGAAATGAACCGCAATCCCAGCCAGACAGTATAGGAGACTGCTTGCCGTGAGTACTGTACATGGCAATACGTGGGAAGGGTTTTAAGCCCCTTGTTGCAGTTACGGCGAGTGCGTAGGGTGTTGTTCTGTGTTCTCTCTCTTTCCTGAACTTTTAACCTCATCCTACCTCTAACCATGCTCAAAATGACAGCCACCGAAAAGTTGGGGGGGGGGGGGGGGAGGGGGG
>NW_009623853.1:35141-37516 GCF_000690535.1 Cariama cristata
GCTTTCCATTCCTTGCTCTGTCTAAATATGCAAATATACAAATATGCTTAAGCTGGCCATAGGCTTTGGTATTGCTTTCTCTCCCACTGAGTGACTCCATCCTTCTAGCCAACGTGGCGGTCTCCATGAGTAAAAGGGAGATTATTTCAAGGTAGGGTACTTTATTGTAGGACAGATGCCAAAAGAAAGCAAGAAAGCACTTAGACAGTTTTAATGGACAATGGTTTAACGGATGCTCTCAGCTTTGAGCTAACATATGGGGTATTATGAGCTAAGTTATCCAATTGTATGTACTCACATTTCCAAAAAAAGAAAACATTTTAAAGAGTATAACCTCTTAATGTTACCGGAGAAGGCTATTCGCTTTCCAGTTCATTTCTTGCTGATTTGTGGATATTAAAAATGAAAAGCCAAAACCAGTTCTTAGCTTTGCCAGCGAGATCCACATCAATGCATATCTGTCAGTGCTACCCACTTAGACTGCGGTTCCTCTGCGTAACTCAACAGAGGGTCAGAGCCATTTTGACAGCTCCACAATGGGAGTAAGACGTGGTGACAGGCAGTGCTGAAGAGCCGGAGGTGTCAACAGGATCTCCAAAACTCCCAACAGCCTTGAAAACCAGAACTCTGAGCTGCAGAAAGACGGTAAGTTTGTCTCAGGACAAGTAGGAAAGGCAATCTTGCATGAAATGGGTCCTTTAGACAGAATCAGAGGATACCTGAAGATACAAGGGTGCCTAAGCATTTATGCATCCTATTTATGGACTGCCGGGCTACCCAAAAAGCACTGGTCACTTTGCAGCTGACTATCAAACTTTAACCCATCATATTTTTACAACTGAAAGTTTTTAAGTGGAAATCCTTTTACACTCCTCTAACAAATCCCATCAGAAAAGATTTCAAAATTATTTTTTTCTTCATTTGGGATTTTCTCCTAGTAACTATCTATGGCACTGTATGGTGTGTTTTAAGTGGAATAAAATTATTTCATTTGGTTCACTACTTTCTTTCCCAAAGTACCTCATAGCTTCCAAGGAAGATAACAAAAAGGATAATCGTTCTTGTTTTATATTTTGCAAGAGCAGGGGTAACTATGGCTTAGGGTTAGGTTTGGAATTTATGAATATATACCTTGTAATCTCCACTTTTGCTGTCTGCACTTGTGCCATTAAATATATAATTGGGATTTTAGATGACACAGGCTTAGATTTCCTGCTTTGCCACAGACTTGGTTAATCACTTAATTGTGCACCCGCTTCCCAAATGATATTCAACGATGGGGGTCATTTCAGATTTCCAGAGTTAAAAATGGGAGGTAGTGGTAAGTTCATCGCATGCCACGTGATGCCTATGATTCTATTAGCTGCCTGTGATACTGGCAGTCAGCAGAAAAGGAGCTAGAAAAGCTTGGCATGTTGAGGAAACTTAGAAGGGAAGGTTGACATTATGGCTTTCAAGTGCGTACTTAAAAATCTAGGAAGTTTTGTCTACATACTATTATTCCTCCATGGAGTCACTGTGAAATACCTAATAACTCCAGAGGGAACACTGAAAAAAAAGTAATTTTGTTGATTCCTAGGCACTCAGGTGGTAGCTTTCGTTAGCAGCTCCTTCTTGAAACTGAGATCTTCTCTTGGTTAATGACTTGGGGCATAAGGTATGTAAAATCCAGTAGGGACATGATTCCATTCTGGTTGCTGCATCTGATGGAGACAGACCTGAAAGCATGAAGTTAGGTGCAAAATTTCTCACCACTACCAAGGGGAAGGTCCAGCTCCCCCTTCACAAATCCCCCTCCTTGCCCACTCTCTGCCACCTTTTCCCACCGCTCCATTTTGGCACCACCCACCACGAGCCACCTCAGCTCCTCAAGCTGGCAGGAAAGACAGCAGAAGCATGGGCAATTCTCTTTGGTTTTGGGGAGTTAAGTCTCTCAAAGCGAATGGATTGTGCCACAAGACAAGTGTGGGAGGAAGGCAAGAGACAAAGAAGGAAAGAGGCAGAGGGCCAGACAGTGGAAGGAGAGGTGCTAAGAACGGCGAGCAAGAGGTGATGCCAACTTAGCACGTGAAACCACAGTGGGAACGTGCGCTGGAGGCAGAGAGGTACCACTACACAATGCTCTGCCCAGCTTCATTGACCTGAAAAAAGAGCCTCTTTTAGAAAATCTGCCACCGTATTGGGAAAGCTTATACTTCAATAACAGCATCACTTTTGTAAAAGAGATGAGTAATTTGGATCTGGGACAAAGAAAAAAGAAATTTTGAGTTGTCCTGCAGACAGAATGTGGGTGTTTATTTGAGTGAGGGATATTTCTGTTTTTAAAGAATAGAACGCTTCTTCTTGCTATGCTATGGACACAGGCAGCCATTCCT
>NW_009623853.1:37527-48737 GCF_000690535.1 Cariama cristata
CATATTCTCCTTTTCACCTCCTGACTTAAAGACGGTCCCTGGAAGAGGCTGCAGGGCAAAACTTGTGAACTGCGTACAGAAAAGTGTAAGTGTCCAGTTGATGCTCCACAAGTGTGATGCAGATGTTTTAAATCATTTTATGTTCCACGAACACGTATTGGATAAGCAGTAACTGAAGTGTGAAGTCCCAAGTAGAGGGATTATATTGACATCCTTATGGCCTAGTCACCAAACCTTAAAAACACATAATGACATTTCAGTCGCTGTTAAAAATGCTTTGCTTATGTTCTTGTACCATCAGTTATGCACAAAGTAATTGTGTGGTCGTTCTTGCCAGGCCCTGATTTTTAGCTATCAGCAAGACTCACATGCAGAGGTAAAATACTGTGAGATCTTAAGGGTTAAATTTGACAGTTTCAAGTAAATTAGGCTAAAGATCCTTCTCCACAGATCTAGTGGGTGGAAAATCTGTCTAGCTTCCACCATAGATGTGGCACTGCAAGACATGGTTTAGTGGACAGGGTGGCATCAGGTGTACGGTTGGACTTGATGATCTTTGAGGTCTCTTCCAACCATAATGATTCTATGATTCTATAATCTCCACAGAAAACTTGCGGATTCCCTTTTTCTACAGAAATATTCAAAGAGCAGTGGACTAGTGCTAAACCACTCTCAGGTCCTACCATTCACTTATTGTCCACGTCACAACGGGAGGTACGTACATCTATGAGAGCTAGAGTTCATCTCATGTCCTGATCACAGGGGAGTACAGCTGGCAGCAACCAAACAGGCAAAGTCCTAGTGTCTTGTTGCTGCTGTAAGTACCATCCCCCTCTCACCATCGACTTTAAACTTCTTAGGTATTCTGCAGTTGAACCTCCAGCTGTGGTGCAGATGTAGCCTCTGATGGGCCTCTTTAACGTCCTGCTCCCACTGCCCTAGTAGTTTTTCCTCGGGGTAGTTTGCACTGCAGCGGTAACCTAAGCAAGAAATCCTCCTCAGCATTTGCCTGGGTGCCTTTCGGCTGGCAGGCTGTTGGGAAACCTGGTTGACACTTCAGAGTCTCTGTGACGTGACATCTCAGCCCTAAAAATGGGTGAGGAGCCGGGGCAGAGGCAGCCGTGAGAAGTCGCCCACCGGTCTCTGCAGAGGGAAGCAGAAAGGGTACCCTGCACCTTTTCCCACCCCCTGGAATTTGCCTATATCTGGTTTAGCCAAAGAAAATAACCTGGAGGCAGAAGAGAAGAGGAAAGCGAGTAGCTGGTACTGAGACCGTGGTAGCCAGCTGATTTAGTGAAGAAAAGAACAAGATACATTTATTTAGATGCATAGCAGTAAAACACCACATGGGACTGTAACGTAAGTTGTATCATCAGCACGTGAAAAAAACCCACAACTGAGATGCAACTTTTGGGGGTGAGAGCCAAGAGAATCTTCTACAACAGTGCTGCAGGGGGGTTGTGGTGGGAGGTGGTCCTAGCTACGCTTTCCCCATTATTCGACGGCCTCACCCAGTCAGTTGCCCCCCATCAGTGGGGGTTGACACGGCCGTTTGCCTTCTCCTCACTCCACTCATGGACCTGTAAAGCAGAAGCTGTTTTAGGGAGGTCTCCAGAGTCATAAATTCTGTGCATTACAGTAAGCATAACGAAGTCCCTGGTACCACTTAAGAAATCTATACAATGCAAGTTGGGTACTTGCCAAGGCAGCAAAATTCAGCGGCAAGAAAGGGTTAAACTGCAGATCATCAGGACATCTACGGCTTCAGGGCGAGTGCTCTGTTCAAGCACATGTCCATCAGACAAACTATCGGAGGAGGGGAAGCCAGCATTTGCAACAAATATGACTGCCTGATTTTTCTGGGACATAGTATTCATATGCTCCTCTGTGAGTTTTAAATTAGTTGGAATGTCCAACTAATTTCCTTTCGTGAGAAATGTTTTCTGACAAGAGCGTTGCTGACCCATCCGTCTGCAGCTAGGAACACTTCGACTGGATACTGTTATGATATATAGAATAGGCAATGACTCTTCTGTATGCAGTGATCTTTTAATGAGCAGCAAGATCCTGGGAAGACTAAAATAATTCCTCCAAACCAAGAACTTAACTCACTTTGAAATTGAATCAGAATCCCTAAATGAGTGTACTGACTAATCTGCATGAATGTTCTGCCTAGGATGGATGACCAGTTGGTCTAAACATACTGCATTAACTGTTATGATGGCAAAACTTACTGTAGCTGGAGTACTTAAAATTTAAAGGGTCCAATATTTCCTAGACATTTTATTTTTTTTTCCCTGAGCCTAGGTCCTTACTAATTAAGGAAGTCCAGCTTTATAGGTGGAGCAATACCAAAAAAGTACCAATAAATTTTTTAAAGCTCTCTAAAACATTTTAATACCTTATTTCATGTGGCATATACAGAGTTATGACGGTTTGTAAGGTATAAAGTTTTTTACTAGTGCTCCATTGGGAAGACGGCGTAACTCAATCATTGCTTTGCAACTCATTTAATGCACATCACCACAGCATTTGACTAGCATATGTCTCACAAATTGAAGTCAGTAAAATATTTGACTCAGCAGCCCATTACACACTTACACAAAGAGAGAGTTAACTACAAACTAATTTAAGGAATTAGTGGTCAGTTACAAAACACAGCATAAACACACCAACTTTTCTCCAGATTACGCTGTATTATTCCCCAAAGTTCCCGGGTCTCACAGTGTTTTCCCCAAAGTATGCATAGTGACTTGTGCTGCAACATCTTTTTATGGAACAAATGGTAAAACTGATATGGGAGGTATAACATTAATTTTCTCCCTCACCCTTCGCCTCCTTCCTCCTTTCCCCAAGATTTAGAGAGTGTCACTTCAAGTAACCTAGGCAGGACTAGAAGGTTCCCCTTGCAAATTCCTGTTTCTTTTGTGTGTTTGACGTCACCTGACAAACCCAGAGGCTGTGAGAGCTCGATCGGCCTCTCCCCAGAGTACATGGTGATGGTGACACGACACACAGTGCAGTCGTCTTTCAGGCGATCATTGCTCTTGATTTCCCTCTTACACAGAAGGCTAAATGCAGAGGGGAAAATGGGGCGACCAGCAGAGCATCCCAGATGGCATCTATATGTGTCCATCTATATGGTCCTCCTCTGTTATTCTATATGTCATCAGAACAGTATCGGGAGATTAACCATGTTTTCAGCTGAGCGTTTCCTTTGAATTACAAAAGCTTTGGTTAAAAACCTCCTCTTGTTTATCGTGGGCCAAACACAGATGTCTGCAGCATAGCGTTTCGTCGTCTTATGAGATAGCACACTGATCTTCTGTAATGAATTTGAAGTTTGATGTGTGCAGCAGTGGGAAAAAGAAAAAGAAAAAAAAAAAAAAGAAATATTTAACAGGAGCAGATTAAAGTCCTAGATACACAAGTGTTTGTGAAACAAGGATTTTAATTGAGATCATCAGACATTTAAGGAGTAAGGCTGTTTGTTTCTTCTAGTAAGATGATAAGAATTATTTCAAGCTATTCCTACTAATGTTACTCCGTACCAGTTGTATTTATAGAAGGCATATTTCTCAAGGCTACATGTGGCCAAGAAATGAAAATTTGCTTGGTTGACATTAGAACAAACAAATGATCTCCTGGGATTGTTTTCATGGAAATGTGAGAAAAGCCTGCTGGTTACATCATTTACCTGAAATCTAGAACACCAGAACAAAAATTGCTGTGCTGTCCAATTTGAAACAGGGATATGAGCAGTAGACCAGAGAAATGCAATAACCATTGGGGCTATAAAACCAGTCTTGCTTTGGCTTCAATGTTTAATTATTTATACAAAATAGAATATTCCCAATAAGAGACTAAAAACTTGGCAACAGAGAGTAAAAATGTATTATTCCTTGACATCCTTTTGAAAATCTTTCTGCAACTGGCTGAAGTATATATATCTGAAAATTGCAGAGTTGCAAAATATTCCAGTGCACTGAACATGCTCCGTCTTCATACAGCTCTGATGTATCAGCTGGGTCGATCGTGTACCTTCCCAGAGCTGCAGGAGAGGTACAGGTCTCCCCTGACATTGCTTGGGATTTGCTAGACTGGAAAAGAGATTGTGTATGAATTTAACATATTGTTTGCCATAAAACAGGAGAAGGAGGAGGAAACAACCTAACTAATATAGAAAGCTGCAGATTTTGAAAGAGGCAGGAATAAACATGCAAAACAGACCTGTAGATGAATGAGATTTATAGAAGTCAAAGGACACTGGAATAGCTTATAAACAGAAGAGTGATTTTAAAAGTGGAATAGCTACGAACATTCCACCTCTGACTAGGAAATAAATAGCCATCGGAGTATATTCCTCTTCTCCATCCCTTAGCAGTTGGTCTACAAAGGGCACGATATCCTACTTCATTTTATTCAAGAAGCTGGGAATTCAAATCTGTCATAGACTTCTGCTGGGGAATATCAAGGTGGTGTCAGTTTTTCAATTTTCCTTTTTTCAAAAAATGGGCAAAAAAACAGGTAGATGCTACTAAAACAATTGAAACCACATAAAATCTCAGGCCAATGGCTTCAGCCTGAATGACGATAGTCTGAGAAACTTCAGGATTCTCTTGTATATCCCCAGCTATAGTCTTAAACTTGTATGTGACCTATGCCTTATTAAATGACACCTTAATTTGAGAACTTTCAAGTGCTTTGAATACTTGATCATTGAATCTAAATGTTCTTTTAACTTCTTTTAACTTCCTTCTTAAAAAAAACATCAAAGTATAAAACATATTTCAAAGAGCCAGTCCTTTATCAGCAGTTAGTAGCTCAGTTCTGCTGTGCATACGCAGGCAAAATCCTCATTGAAGTCAGTGTCTTAAGTTCAGAGAGTTCCTTTTCACCGATCGCTTTAAAGAAGTATGGAATTGCTGTCCCAGAAAGTATATGGCTCAAATTAAATTGCTACAGCAGTTTGGTTCAGGGGCTACAGCCCAGGGACTGGTGGGATTTATGACCAAGTGGGTCCATCAAAGCCACATGGTCTGGGAAGCTTGAAAAAGCCAAAGTAGAAGTGGAAGAAAAATAGTGGCAAGGAAAGAAACTTGGGTGCCATTGTGGGGATTTTGAAGCAATTCAAAGATGGGCCTGGACTTGGGCTTCCAGAAAACTTCACATTGTGCAGAAACAACTACACATAGTACACAGTCTGTGTTGGGCTGAAGTTGTACGGAAATGCTCGCTGAAAGTTTACTGCGACTCCGGCAAGGCAAGTGTTTCCACTTGCTTAGCAAAGAACAGCAAGGGACCTCATCCTCTGGCCAGCTTTTGTCCCTGAAGACTGACAGGTTGTCATCCCTCTAACTAAGGGCACCAAGAGGTGCCTGGAAAGGGGATATGTGCATCGTGTTCTCCCCAATTGCATTCCACCGTCACGAATGTCTTGCGGGGAAGCTGGATATAGCTAGAATTTGTAATGCCTTCAGCAGGGAGAATTTACTCATGTCTGCTGGAAATAGCCTCTTCCCACACTTGCTATTTGGATCGAAGGTTGTTGAAATAATGAATGGGGAATTAGTCCTAATCCGGCAGATTATGTCAAGCACATGGTGAAAGCCATTCAACATATTAGCCCAAGACCCTGATGAAAGTGATCTTCCCTCCTACGCGGGGCTGTGAGCCCGGCGGATGAAGCACAGACCCACCGCAGTTTCTCCCTGCAGGCTGCTGCCCAAGGCAGCTGCCCGTGCTGCCGGGTCTCTGCCTTCGCCCTCACGTTCCTGGGTGGAGGAGGCACTTTCATCTCGTCTTTGGGGCAGTAACTCCTAGGTATATTCCCCTGCAGGTCTTTGCGTAGACAGTAACTCTGGGTTCCTAGTGTGTTTCCCTTGGCAAATTATATTTAACACCATAATATGAAAGCTGTGCTTACAATATGAGGACAGATATTCACTTCCACGGTAAGCAATGGCTCTGTGCCATTTTACACCCCGGAGAGCAAGGTATAAAGAGAATCAATTCAATTAACAGATAAATGCATGCTCGCAGCCCAGAAAGCCAACCATGTCCTGGGCTGCATCCCAAGCAGCGTGACCAGCAGGGCGAGGGAGGGGATCCTGCCCCTCTGCTTCGCTCTGGTGAGACCCCCCCTGCAGTACTGCCTTCAGCTCTGGGGTCCTCAGCACAAGAAGGACAGGGACCTGTTGGAGTGAGTCCAGAGGAGGCCACGAAGATGATCTGAGGGCTGGAGCATCTCTGCTGTGAGGACAGGCTGAGAGAGTTGGGGTTGTTCAGCCTGGAGAAGAGAAGGCTCCAGGGAGACCTTAGAGCAGCCTTCCAGTACCTAAAGGGGCCGACAAGAAAGCTGGGGAGGGGCTTTTGACAAGGGCAGGGAGTGATAGGACAAGGGACAACGGTTTTAGACTGGAAGAGAGAAGATTTAGATTAGACATAAGGAAGAAATTCTTCACAGTGAGGGTGGTGAGGCAGTGGCAGAGGTTGACCAGAGAAGCTGTGGCTGCCCCATCCCTGGAAGTGTTGAAGGCCAGGTTGGATGGGGCTTTGAGCAACCTGGTCTGGTGGGAGGTGTCCCTGCCCGTGGGCAGGGGGGTTGGAACGAGATGGGCTTTAAGGTCTTTTTCATCCCAAACCGTTCCATGAGTCTATGATTCCATGAAAGAAAACTGGTGATATGTATAATCATCTAAAGATTATCATCACTGTTAACTCATCTTCCTTCTGTAAATTATGAAACTTTTCTGAAAATAAATTTGCATGTGATCTTTTATATTTACTAGAATGTGAGACTAATGCTAATATCGATGTTATTTTTCATATATCATATATTATACACGTCTTTATTTTTGAAAACTTGTGTTTATTGTATAACTCTTCCCCAATGACTCCATTTGGAAGCACTGCTTTCATAAAGACCACATCTCCGTTTAGGTTCTTATTTAATGCTCAAGTTAAAGGACTGCTTGGGGAGGACAGTAAACGCTTGCAGTCAGATGGATTAACCAGGATTTTAACTGTAAATCACCTCTGGAGTTGGAAACATCTTGTGCTGTACAGCAGCAAACTCTGAGCAAGCTTTTCCACAGTAGCAACAACGTCAGCTGTGAATTAGTACAACAGGTACTTCCAAAGTCATCTAATTATTTTGTGATATGTTTATCTTTTTGGCTAATGGGGTTTTTTTGCTTGTTTGAACTGATCATGGCGATGCTTTTGTTAACTTTAACTGTGGATTGAGGCTTGTGCTAGACAACAGAGAACTACTCCACTTTTTCCCTCTGAGAAAACATACAACTCCTGTCCCACTTCTTGCACAGTTTCCTGAGTTTGAGCACGTGTTTTCAGGCGTGCAAATGGCTGTCCTTGCTTTATTAAGACATTGACATGAATATCCCTGGAGGAGCAAGGGAAAGCTTAAACATTGAAATGAGGCTTGGGCTGAAAGTTCTTATCTCATTCTTTTATTTGCTGGTGTTGTGTGTGTGTGTGTGTGTGGTACCGGGGACATTTAACGAACAGTGCAAGTCAGAGACTGCATATGAATCTAGGTACTCACATACAGAGAAACATTTATATACTTTAAGTATGAGCTTACCGTTGAATGAGAGGTTAGAGATGAACATTATTCACTGATGGCAAAGGATATCTACCTCTATTGAAGAAAACAGATGTATCTACTATCTTGATTGAAAGCTCAAAGAATCGAAATCTCTGTGTAGACCCCAGGTCAGTGTTAATGCTTCTGGATGTCCTCTCATACCCTGCCACAGGTCCTGTTCTGTCCTCAACCCTCACTGCTCACATTGCCATAAACCTGCTATAGGAAAACTCTTCTTCACATTCCAATGACCTCTGGTTTAATTAAAAAAAAAAAAAAAAAAACAGAGAGAAAAGAAAAAGAAAACAAATTCCCAAGGCCTTTCTGGATTTACACAATTAATTCAAAGTGAACTTGCAATCCCGTGTATCACATTCTTTCCAGCTTCCTCTGATTCGAATGCAGTAAAAAGCACAGAATAAAGCAGAATCCAAGGCTGGCTAAAGGAAGTCTCCTAAAAGGGGCCACTTGTGTTCTTTGTGACATAAGGAGGTGGTATTTCCTTGGTAGTGAGTTCCAGTGGACCATTCCTTCACCCCAGAAAACGTGTATGTAGCACCTTGCTATTTTGCCTCTAGCGCCAGCATCCAGCCCTGCTCCCGGTTCTGCGAGGGAACGGAGGGGCTTTCTTCCTGGGGGACTCCGGATGGAAAACTGGCCAGTCCCCTCTTAGTCTTCCGTCGTAATGCACAAAGCAGACAGGGTTCCTTAAATTTCTCCCTTCAAGCTGTTTTCTCTGGCCCTTGATTTACTTGTTCAACTTTTTCTGTATGTAAATGCCCTTTCTAAAAAGGTCACCTTCCAGACACCTGAATTTTACTGTAATTAGTAATAATCGTGGGTGAGTGTTTTAAACTCAGTGGATTTGAGTGTTTCATGCTGTGGGTGCTCAACTTGAGAGGCTAGAAGGGGCCTGGAAGTTATGGAAACACATGCTTCTCCTTTTGAAAGGTCTAAAACTTATTTCCATACAGCATTACTGAAACACAGTTACCTCTGGTACTGACAACAGTCATCAAAAAGTCACAAAAACAATGAAAGACTGGGGAAGAAGCCAAAGTTTTGTGTATAGATAGATAGATAGATAGATAGATGAGGGCAAGTAACAGTTCCTATTAAAATATCCCACGGTACTTTTCATATTTGCTGAGACAAGACCTTATTTTTTTAAGCCTGCATCTGAATGACCCAAACACAGTAATCATGGATGCGTGTAATTTTTTTCCCCTCCTCCTGCTTGATCCCAAATTTAAATCATAATGCTGGACTCGTGACGTCACTCTCAATCATTTCCACATGGCTTCACTTGTAGCATCAAAAAGAAGGTGAAGCTCTCTTGTGTCAGCAGAAAGCTGATTTGGGGGATGGCAAGATAATTCAATGAAATTTCTGGTACTGGCAGGAAGACTTCAAAGAAGCCTGCAGGTAAAGTGCTATTCTTCTTCAGTAAATATTTGTTCTGCCTCAAATTTACCACGTTGGTAGAGGTTCAGTTTTAAAGGGGGCTGCCCTGGTGAGGAGATCCTGAGTCTTTAGATGCTCCGTTTCCTTTAGAAAATCTTTCCTGGATTTAAAATCCACAGGTGAATTCCAGAAAATAAACCTCGGTGACAAACAGAGTAAGATAACAGCACGTTGGGTCGCCCAGCTTCATATTTCCATTCTCTCTGGTACGTTAGTTTTCTAAAGGTGGCATTTTGGCTCCGATCGAATGGAAGGGCAAAGGTTACCGAATGTGAGGCTGTGGCTGCTGGAATAGAGAACAAGCACCACAATGGTGGGGAAAGGCAGGCCACCAGCCCTAAGCACGGAGCGATGTGGGAAATGGGCAAGTAGGAAGAGGATGTCATTTTCTGAGAAACCAGGAAATGAGCTCTGCCTTCAAGCATTTCTATTTATGGTGTAAGAATTGCAAATATCGCAGGAGATATTTGATACTGAGATGAGGAAATATGTGTCAGGCCTTTTAGTTTTCAGCCTTTGTCTTTGCACGGACTGCTTTTGTTCAAGGAAGCAACAATGGAAAAGAAGGGATTTGAAAAAAAAAAAAAAAAAGGCTTCTGCCACAGCATTTCCCAAAGTATTTTTCCCGTGCCCCTCTCCCAAGTGAACTCTACCGTTTGTGACCCTTCTCTCCCCCTTTCCTCCCCAACTCATCCAACACCCAGCATTCAGGATTACAGCCACTCATCTCAGTTTGCAACCCTGCCAGTATCCCTCGTACCCCCCCCGCCGCTTCTTTCCCAGAGGGTGAGTCCTAGTTTGGGAACTGCTGTTTCCACTGGATTTCAGTTCCTGGCAACCTATCTGTGAAATACTTTGACCAAAAGGGAGCTGTTCCCCAGAGACTGCGATGCTAATTCTGCTGTGTGGCACTGGTGTGAATTCAGAGTAAATCTCCTGGCCGCACACCAGCGTCATCCTGCTGGGCTTGTCCCTAAACGTGTAAAATCAGAAAACCAATACCATGCGCATTTTTTAAGTGTAGCACCTCACTCTTCTGCCCTTGAGGTTAGCAAAATATCTCTGTGCTCATTTCTATTCTGCTGCAGCCCAAAAACATTCTCCCTCTTCTGCCAACAGCCTTTATTAATTCAGATACTTTTCCTTCAAGTTTTATTAGTTCTGTGTTTTAAGGAAGAAATCAAGCATTACTTGGCGAGGGAGGAAACACTGCTCTTTCTGGAGATGTGCGGGCATAGACTGTGTAACTCTTCCGTGCCAGGGTCTTTCCCAGAGCTGGTTCTCACTTACACTGGTGGCTCACCAGAGCCACTGACTCACTTGCCTGGGCGAGGGGCTCCTCATCTCCTGGAAGCCATTTGCTCATCCCATACAAGGTGGAGGCAACAGCAATCCTCAGCGCTATTTGTTTATCTATCCAAATATAGATTTTAAAGGCTCATTATAGTCATTTGACTTCGAAACGTCTTGGCCCCAGAACACCAGGTAATTAAAACAAGTAGATGATTTCATGGAATTTTTGCTCTTTTGTTCAAAAGTTTCTGAGTTACTCAATCATCTCCTCTCTAAAGCGGTGTATCCTTCTCCCGGTGTCTGTTTATTATTTCAAGGCTAAAGCATATGCATTGAAAAGCCGGGAAAAAATAGTGAGATGTTTGGAGGAGAGTATGGAAGCGAAGGGAAACAATTAGAAGTTGTGATCTCTGGGGTAACGCTAGACATAAGGCAGTTGCCTGGCCCACACTCATTGACCCTGAGGGGGGGACCCCAGGGTGACAGGCACCCCGTTCCTCACACCGCCCCATATCTGAGACCCATTTACCTTCCCTGCCATGCACTGAAGTTAGGAGAAATTGCTAGGTGTCATCATGACCCTTGTCATCTGGGGCACCCCGCGGGCTTCTCCTTTGTGACAGTAGGTGAATTAGGATTATATAGGGAGATATTTAATTTTTTTGCCTGAAACCCGAGAGCTGCTGCTAGTCGCGGGGGATAAGTCTATCATGAACAAAACACATTGCGGTTCCAACTCTATGCACACGAGAGGTTTTCCTGCCTCTCTCTCCCGCAGTAACGCTGCTGTGAGAAGCGGCTGATGTCCCTGTGCACGGTCCGTGCCGGCTGGCGCCCTGGTGCC
>NW_009623853.1:48768-51541 GCF_000690535.1 Cariama cristata
CTCTGCCCGGCCGAGGATGGGAAGCGGCTCCGCAGGGACCGCGGAGAGGACGTCCATCACAGTCCCTGTCAGGCCAGCACTTGAACTTGCGTGAGATGGAGGTGATGGTAAATTTGTTTCCGTGACTGCTTGTGACATAAAAAAAGACAGTGACAGAATCACACGGAAATATGATCTGATGTAAAACCACAGTGGTTTTCTACTTTTTAGAAAAGTTTTGTAATGTGTTTGAATTGGCCTCCTGGCTATCTTTGGCTGTGATTGTTAATCCTTCAATGTCCTTAACTGATGTCCTTGATACTCTAAATTAGCTAATATGTTTAGAAGATTTTAATTTTTGTTTTTGATTATGCAATGGATATATCACCAGCTATTTTTCATGTCAGTATAATTAAAACGCTTAATCCCCTCAGAGAAATTTGCAATGATTTAAACCACTGTTAGAATTCAGCTTTAAGATTTAGGAGAGTGAAAAGCCAAGTAGATTTAGAAGGCAGCAATTTTTCCAAAAGGTTTTTTCACTTTCCTGAAACATTGGGACAGATTCTTTTCAGAGGTAAACTCGATGCAAGTGCTAGACAGATACAGGGGGATGTCTTCTGCATTCATAAAAGTGGGGTACCCCAGGAGCAGGGGGGTCCCAGGCCAGCAGAGAGGTTCTAAGGAGCTAAAGGGATGATGAGAGCAAAGCAATGGTGTGCCCCGACCCGGCGCTGGGGACAATTGGCAGACCGTATGTGTGGGTTTCAGAAGATTCAAAGTGGTCCAGACCTCACTCTGTGGACAAGACCTGATGCTTAATTCAGGATAGGAAGAACTCTCAGCAGCGACTGCTGCTTTGGCAAAATGATCAGAATTAAACTCTAATGAAACGGTCTTCAGAAAATCTGGTATATGAAGGGCCTTGCCTGGGGGGTCGGTAGTGTCATTCTGCTTCTGGAAATAAAGAACCTCAGAAAATACAAACTTTGCATAGAAAAGGTTAAATGACCTAACAAATACATCATGTTCATAAAGGAATTCTTTCTGTCAATCATTACATGAACTTTCTGCAAGTTTTTCAACATATTCCTGACTTTTCACCAATCAATATATAGTGGAACTTACATACGTTCATATCTTCATCTAGTAACTATTGAGCTGTGCTAATTAAACTTTTAATTTGCCTAGGTGAGGTTCAAATTTAGGCCTATGTTTCTCAAAAGTATTATTGATATCACTTGTTTTTAATATGTACTGTATTGTACAATCTGTATCAGAACAATTTCCAGGGAATTTCTATGGTCTAAACAAAGGTCTTTGTGATTATTAGTATTCAAAATATAGAAAGATGCTCTGTTCTTTTTGCATTCTTTTTTTTTATTATTATTCTCTTGAGAGAAAGATTGAAATTTCAGATTCACAAAGGGCTTTCAAGTATATGGAAGTCACATTTCTCCTTGGAAATGTACAGATAGCTGTTTTCAAATCTGAGGGGCCTGTGAAGAGTGTCTGGGTTGTTAACGTGAATTGCTAAGTTATACGTACAGGTGCTAAGTGTTCTTACGTCAAAGCGTAAGTGCAGGAAATGAGATCACCAGAAGGTACCACAGGCACTGCAAGATTAAGAACTGGGAACTGCAACCATATTTATCTCCTGGTTTCAAATCTCCCCCTGGTTAAACCGCTCATTAACTATTCTGTTGAACACTGTGAAGGAGGCCAGGCGGGGGTGGAGGGATACAATGAATTTGGACTGAGTTTTCAATTAAAATCCAGAGTCTGTTCTGTTTCTGATAATCTCTAAATTCCTTTGAAGAAATGATCATTATAACTGTGTTTAATCTGTTTTCAAAACAGACTGTGAAACAGCCATTGTGTATCCACCTTCTGTTTTTATAACTTCTGCGCTTTGATATTGTAATTGATGCAAGTGGGTGCAATTAAATCTTTATTTGGAAACTTGCACCAAAGCAAGTCATTCAGAAAAACACCACCAATGTGCTTTGACTCTAGATTCTCACACATATTTGCACTTACAATCAAAGCTTTTGTTCTGTTAAACTAACAAGGGCTGTTTAGCATAAGAAAGAGTTAACACAAGCTGCCTTAGGTTGTGCTAATTTCAGGAATAACACTCAAATGGGAAAAAATCTGCAGGAAACTAGGCTGTCCAAATAGAAATGATCAACTTTTATTTTAATAAGTAACTCACCACAAGTGGAAAAGTTTATTGTTAAAAATGACCGATGAATTGCCAACGATTACTGTCATTCAGTGGTCAAACACCTCTCTTGATTTTTTTAAGTGAAAGAAAGATCATAAGAGATCAGAGCAGATCTTTAGCTCAAACTACCTCTAAAATAGCCAACAAACTCCATTACTTTCATTTGTTGGGCTTTTACATCAGCACATGAGACAGGCAGGGATCAAGATCTGCAATTAGCTCTAACGCGTGGTTTGTTAGCGTGCCTTTAATATTAGCGCTGCGACACAGCTATCGATCAGCTATCACATTACTACATAGGATTCAGGTACTGTTGTCTTAAAACCTAACTGTGGATTCATTTGCACGAAAGGATATTTTGTAGAAGGGTAAGTGTGATTCATTTCCATGAAATGATCCATCTGCTTGGTCCCGCTGCAGGGCCAGGCCGTAAAAGCACAAAGCTTAGTTCAGGTTGTCAGCTGCTTCTGGAAAGACTGCTCAGAGATGCTCAACTTAAAAGAGAAAATCTTGAAGGCAATAAAAGATGGTGTGTATATGTATATATATATTTATATATATATAAAA
>NW_009623854.1:0-21538 GCF_000690535.1 Cariama cristata
CTTACCAATGTCTGCGCACCATTACTATGTAAGGGATATGCATAAATAATCCAGTACTTTCAAATGGAATAAGTGAATGTTAGACCAAAGGACAAATTTGTGGGTTTAATTGTGAAAAAATCCCCAGCCCCTGTATAGTCTGATGAGGATTAAATAAACTCTCCAGTTTAGTCTAGGATTTTTGGAAGCTGTACATGTCAAAGTAGTAGACAGTGTTTGGTGCCTAGATACACACATTTGTAAACCTTAATGACTCCCTTAGGTCTATTATAATTTACAGTTCTGAGATCCAGTAAAGTTCCACTCATGTATTTCTTGGATGCTAGTGAACCTGTTGCTGTCTACAATGTAAGTTTAAACACAACAATGGTTTCAATCCTAACATGTACTTTTCTGATTAGCAAAGAGGTTCCATGACTATAAGAAATAGAATAAATTATTTTTATTGCCATGCCTGTAAATCACATGATTGACAGAGAAGACGAACTCTGCAGTGTACTGAATTTACTAGGGCTGTTTACGCTTCAAGGAATACAGAAGATGGTCTGAAGTCCTTGTGTTTGATGCCTGTGCCTGCATGTCGTTCAGCATATTTAATCCAAAGTACCATTTTGATCATTCGAACTACAGTCTGTGTTTGTTGAAGGACTAACATGGAAGTCAATAAAGAGGTAAAAGTGATCTTGTGTCTGGAAGTGCTCAGCAGAGAGAGATGTAAATCTCTGAGTTCTGTGGCCATGCCCTCAAGTGGAGAAAATTACTGTCTCTCTTCACTTTGCTGCCCATAGCAGAGCAGGAGTTTGGGCTTCACACTGCGCAAAGACGTTGCTGCCCTCAGTCATGCTGAGATTTAACTAAATGAAAGAGAGCAGAGAGAGATACAGTGTATATAGTGCAAGGTATAGTGTTCTGCTTGGCAAATATGATATACCAGAAAGCTGGGACATGGCTAAATGGTAATCTGTTTCTTCTTCTGTTAATAGGTTTCATAAACTAAGCAAGACTTGAAAGCAACATGTGATATATCATCTCCTGCCACATACCTGCACATATGCTATACACAAAGTCAGCCAGCTAAAGGACCCCTAGTCAATCCAATATGTGAGTTCATGCATTCTAGTCTCATGATTTATTTTTAATTTAAATGTTACAGTATTCTCACTAAGTCAAGTTCTCCAAAATTTTATGTTGCATTAAATTTGTTTAAGCAAAAGAAAAAAAATTGTCTAAATATAATGCAAAATATAGATACCCAAAATATATAATGCAAAATACTGAGCCTTGTAGTGATACAGAACATCTGAAAGCAACATCCTTCATCTTTCAAACATCATGATATTGTCCCGGAACACAACACACACTGTTTTTTTAATGTCCAAAGACATACATAGTGAGACAGAGAGGCAAACAACATATTTTGCCTGAGATGCAGCTGGCACTTGGGACACTTCAAAACCACAGACTATACAGTTTGGGGTATACGCGAACACACAAATGCAGGCTACAGCAGTATGACTGGGGAATACAGGCTACCTGAGATGCGAGGAGTTCCACTTGCCTTCCTGAGCATTGCTTTTGGCTGTCACTGAAGTTAACAGAGTACAGCCCCCTGCTAAGCTCACACAGGACTGTAGTTTTCTATAGCAGATTTTAGCCTATACTGAAATCGGCCCATACAAATGGCTACATGCCATTTGAAAACAGAACAGAAGAAAACATGCCTTGTTCCATTTCCAAAACATGAGCCAACAACTGCTCACAGTTGGCAGTTTTCAGGTTATAGTATTATAGTTGGGCCCCAGGTTTTATATAGGGCAGTAATGATAACTAAGACAGCAAGAATCACAGTGACTTGCCTCAATTAGAACACTAATGATCCTTCAGCGATATTTCCACAGCGACAACATACATGACTAAAATCTTTCCAGGCTACTTAACCATTTAATGGGATCCATTAGTTAAGATTAGCAGCATATTTTATGATCACATGCAGCGTTCCTGGATTCTAGTCAGGAGCTGAAGTTAATACAGATGTATATATACTCTCTAAGGCCTCGATCCTGCCCATATCCAGTACAGACTGCAGCACCAGCATGGAGCCCCACTGGCCAGCCACCTCTCTACCGCCATCAGCACCAGAACACAAAATGCTCTACAACTGTCCCATCCACCCTTGCTAATAGTACCACGCCCCCAACCATCAGAAAATCCCCTGATCTTGAAACAGTCTGTCACTGGGTCTCCCCACCCCAAATGTGCATTTATTACCATGACTTGACCCCAAGGAATAGTAGAAAGACCACTGTCTTCTCACATGTGCTGACAAAAGGCAAACTGAAGCTTTCCAAAGGGGGTTGGAGGATTTTGAGTTGTCTACATGAGAAGTCAGAATATGAACTGCCAAGACTGATTGTGACTTTGCCTGTCTTATGACAGTAAGTACTTGGCCAGCACGTCCTTCCTAATAAATAAAGCATATCTTAAGCAGGCAAACTAAAAACATCCACCCAAGTTACAGCTAGTATCATGCACTGTTGTATCTGTACAATGATAAAATAGGTAACAGCAGTATGATGAAGCTACTGGAAAAGTAAAGTTAGAAAATAACCCAATCCTTTCTTACTCTGCGTCCTTCTCCTAACACCCACATTGTTATCATGCAAATGAGTGAAAGGCTAGGAAAGAAAGTGGCTCACCCTATGATAATCTCTTTCTGAAATGATCATTCTCAGAATATCCCACTCATCCCTTTTACTCATTGGAAGAAAAGCTCCGACAGTCTGTGTAGAGATGAGCAAACAGAAAACTTCAAGACCTAGACCATCAATCTGTAAAATGTAGAGGGAGGGTAAAGGATTTGTATTCAGATGCCGACAGAAAAATACCTTATTAAATTATGCAGCTTTAAACTGACCTTTGGTGGTCTGTCTTTGTATCCTTCATGTTCTAACTTTAAAGTTAGCGCTCTGCTGCTAGCTTAGTTATAGATCAGAGCTACGCTGGGCTGTCTAGAACAAGATATTATCTTGCTGAATTAATGGGATAGTTTTCTGAACAAAGACTATGTGCAACACTGATGATGACAGTAGAGGGCAATAAATGTGATTTCAACTGCTGTGACAGCATTGGTACCTGCTGATAAGGATCCTGCAGGGGCAGCTGGTTCCACCGTTCCTTGATTTGCCCACCGAGAGGACAAGCCAGCTTTCTTCACTGCACATTTGTAATTATCATATAGTGTCTTGCCATACTGGAAAACAATCAAAACAATACAATAAGCATGGTGTTGAGCTTGACATAGGCCAAGCATTCATTTTGCTCTCGGACAACTTTTCTGACCTCATTCCTTCCTACCCAGTTTTGTTAAAAAGTAGCTTTCTATAAGTGGTGTACCTATTTCTGTATAGGGCCAGGTAGAAAGCCTCTCTGTAACAGCACAGTAAAACATGAATCCCCGTGACCAAACACAGTCCTACTGATATCATTCTCACATTTTATGTTCATTTCAGTATCTGTAAACATCTTGAAACTTGGTTTTAAAACCAACTGTTCTCAATAACTGTCTTCTTCCAATGCTTTCCAAGTATTACATTTTCAGACTGGAGACTTGGGACACTGAATCCTGGGCTCTAGAGCCAACAGTTGTAGAACGGTTGTGTTTGTGTCAGTAAGACACAAAATAATTTGATGTTCACCCCAAACCTTTGTTGGATGTCACCCTGCAGCAGAACTGGCAGAAAAGGATATATGCCTAACAGAGGCAGGTCTGTGTACAGCCAGTATACTGGGCTATGTATAAACCCATCTCCCTTAATGCTTTATGCAAAACAAAATGGGCTATGAATTAGGATCTTTTTGAAGAGGGTGAGGCAGACGATTTGGGCAGAACTGTCTGAAAAATGTTACAGTTGGACTGACCAGAGCTTGCATATCTTTAGCCACAGTGTATTATTATCGTGCCAGATAACTATGGAGTAAGTTTTATGAGTACATGAGTTTTATAGCTACAGAATTCACCCCATGTTAATGAGAAAAACACGCTGATAACTAGGGTACAGGAACATTCAGCAAAGCCATCCCAGTCATGCCCTTCTGCTTGTTCTTTCTATGCTAAAATTCGCATGAAACTCCATTCTTAGTGACAGTATTTCCAGTTGAGGTGATGACAGTCAGTAACCTGAGGAAGACAGGATTTTACAGAAAACATATTTAAGTAAATTAACTTCTAATCTCACCTTAGCAATTCTTATTCCTGTTACCCACTGATGCAGGGTTGCTTGATCATCGCAGCATAAGTACTTGATATATTGTGACTCCTTTTGAATCTGGGGGTGCTGAAAGATATTAATTCATAAAATAAGACAAACACAGAAATCAAATCACTGTACAAAAGTATGAAGGCACCACACAGTAACCTCGGTGAGAACACTGCCTGTAGGCACCACATTAACATGAAGATGATTTCAAAAAAAAGAAGCAGCAAAAAAAAGTATAAGAAAATATAAAAAAGATGGTGATTATGAACTATACATGAGTTGCCACTGGCAGCGTTTGCTTGAAATAATTTTAATACATTATAATATGAATTCAAGGGTTACAGAAATCCAATAGTGATCTAGAGCTCATTGAAGTCATTGAAGTATGGTTCAAGGTCTACCACTTAATGCATAAACACTGGAAGGAAGTCTGTTTCTCATTGTGGTTTTTCATATGTAAGGCATCCAGACTGAATGCTGAACATAATTAGTCTTCAAAGAGTATGTTAAATTTGTTTAAGCATAAACTCTCAGCTGAAACAGATTTTTCCTTCTAACTGACTGCCTCTCTTTGGGCCGAGTTCTAGCTTTCTTCCTATACATTTTTATTCTGCTTTGCTCTTGCTGTCGTTTGCCAACAGCTATGTAAAACTGCCATATGTTCTAGATGGAGGATCATTCAAAATGCAACACCATCAGAAGTAATCTTCTTCATTTGTTTGTACCAGAAACCTTTACAATTTTTAAACCTTTTTCTGTTCTTTTGGACAAAATTTAGGATCTCTTCCCCTTACTGATCAACATATTACTGGTATGTGGTGACGTACCATTGCAGCTCAAAGATCACCAAAATGCCAGGCTGCCTACTTGCCTGAGACTGAACATCGTCTCTAAGATTCTAAAGGAATTTGGTTCCCCTGCTACAGCAGCAGAGGCTGTAAGTCTTTAGTAGCTTGGATGGAATAATATACTGCCACCTCTTGATACGCAAGGAAAAGAAAGAAACCAAAGGAAAAGCCTTCATTAACCCTCATTTATGTGTTACTTCCATTTATATTCTTACAAATTATAGGTGCACAGTTAGTGAAATATTGTGAACGCACAAATATGCTCCAAGAATTCACTATTGTCAAACCACTCTCTTTTCAGCCTGTGCAGTTGAAAATTCAAAGCATACCTCCAGCTAGCAGCAAGGACCCTGGTTTTATACATATCGTAGAGTCCCCCGACCAGAGCAGTGCAGGACGTGGGGAGCTCAGCAGGACACCTCACAGTGCAGAGCACTGTGAGCAGCCCAGATGTCTCCTCACAGATGCCTGCTGATGGTCAGGGCATCCCCGGTGCGGAGGCCAAACCCTGGTCACAGCAGGGTGATCCAGGAGTTCAGCAGCAGAGCTGAATACAGAGGTCTTGCTCCTCAGCCACATGTCCCTGCTCCCCCCTCAGCGCTGCAGACACCCGGTTTCCCTTGCTTGTGTTTATGAGGGCACATTGTGATTCGAAAAAAAAAGGAACTGGTCCGAGTTAAATATAACCCATTTCATCATGCTGTAGTTTTGATTATTTTTTTTTTTTTTAAACCCAGCAGTACACAGCACGGCCTCAGATACAGCATGGGGATAAGGGGCACTGTGGCTTGGGGAGAGAACAAGTAGCAAGGGATGGATGAAAGGATGGGACCATGCAAGCCAGTATTGCTGCCAAAGCCCTGTATCATCAAATTACGGAGAGAGAGTGAACACACCAGAGAGATAACTGTGAGGAAGAAAAAAACAAAGGGATGTTACTCTGAGGGGTCTCACAGTGACAGATGTGTCCCAAGGCAGTGCTGTGGGTAACTGTGTTACAG
Organism: Cariama cristata; assembly: GCF_000690535.1. Classification (NCBI taxonomy): domain Eukaryota; kingdom Metazoa; phylum Chordata; class Aves; order Cariamiformes; family Cariamidae; genus Cariama; species Cariama cristata. The sequence continues at coordinate 6,106 of NW_009623854.1, forward strand.
CTCCCTGCATGTGTGAACTCAGCTGTTCACACAGGTCATATTGTTCACCATTCTTCTGCAGACACATAGCGGACCATCTCCCCTGGACGATGAATATACCAAGTCTGCTTCAGCCCTCTAAAAGGGCCCATGGTTACCTTATTCTGTTACCTTGCTCTTGGGCATTCCCAAGGTGAGAGCTAGGGACATCTCACATTGCAAGCCCAGAGACACCAGTTCACTGTCACCAGGTGCCGTAGCTGCAGAGCAGCCACCGTGCCCATCCCATAGACCTGTGCCTCACCCACCTACACTCACACACCACCCCTTCACACAGTTCAACATACAGGGCTGTATCTTGCAGCTATACACCTATGCCACCTACCAAACAGAGGCAGTAAGCAGGGCTCCTGGACAAACACCCTTCTCCAGCTCTCCAGCGTCTGCCTGTCCCTGTCTCCGGCAGCCTCAGACAGCCCAAATGCTGCTCAGAGTGGGCTCTGCTACTGCAATACATGGCCAGGACACAATGCCTGACAATCCTTATTTCCTTCCACCGTTTCCCCACTATGTGACCAAAGGCAGTGAAAACCATTAGAGAATTCAGTTTGAACAGCATCTTTAAAAGGGAACTGTAAGCAGGCACTTCTCTGTGTGGCAGAGTACATGCCACAGACCTGGGTTACCTTATCACCAACAGAGCCAAAAGGACCAGGAGGTGCAAACAAAGACACTGCAACCCTGGGTAAATTCAATTTTTCAACCACTTTTCAACAAGCAACTAGCAATTTTGCTCCAGTGTGTAAGGTCCTACCGAATCCAGCAGATGGCACCCAAAGCTTTCAAAAATGAAAAAGCAAGAATTTTTTTTTTCCCTTCTTCATGACAAAGTCCAGTGGGTCTACATGTCTCCCCTCATTTTCAAACACCACACCTACCAACAGTGTTTTCTTACAAGGAAAAAAAAAACCACTTGTATAATTTAACAGATAATTCATGCAAACATCTGGAAGAAAGTGCATGCTGCATAAAGAAGGCAGAGGAGGACATGGCATAGAGCAAGCTAAGTAATGTTGCTGCACATAGACACAGCTCTGCCACAGGGATCTGCAGCTGGGGAGCTGAGAGGGGCTGCTGCAGACCTCTCCTCTGGGGCACCCTACCAGTTTCACAAGAACACATGAACTGTGTCAGATCAAAGGTCCCTGGACTTGGACAGTGGTCACAAATAGATACTGAGGGAAGAGAAAGAACAAGACAAGCATATATGATACTTCCTTCTCTGTACTCTTCCTGTCTGCAACTATTTTCAGGTCAGAGGATCTTCTGAGCTGGAGAGGGTTTCTCTGTATTTAGATTCTTCAACGGATTTCTCCTCCAGGTACTTTTTCAGCTTTTTGTTGAGCCCAGAGAGAGTTCTAGCACTCACAACATCTTTTAGCAACAGTTTTCACAGGTCTGCTACACACTCAGTGAAGAACCATCTCCTTTTGCTCTGAACCTGACTGCTACTAGCTTTGTGTAATGTTCTTGTTTTGGAAGAGACACTGAATGGCTGACCCCTATCCACACCTCTCCATGCCACTCCTGAGCCTAGAGATCTGCATCACGTTCCTGGCAAGTTGTCTCTTTTTCCAGCCTACAGTCGTCTAGTCTCTGCAGTCATTCTTGAAGATAAAGTCATTCCTCACCTTTGCTTATCCTTGTTGCTCCTGCTTGATCCTTTTCCAAGTTTATTATATCCTCTTTGAGAAGAGAGGACTAGAACTGCACAGGTGAGGCGAAACCATGGACTTGTGCCACGCTACAGCAGTGTTCGCTATTTAATTATCTATGCCTTTCCTAATCATTCCTAATGCTTGATTTACATATCCGACCACCACTCAGCATTGAAACAAAGCTTTCATCAAGTTACATACCATATCAGTATCTTGGTCTTGAATGGTACAGGTCAGCTCAAAGTTAGTAATTTCACAGGTGAAGTTCTGATTGCTTTCGTCCCTATGCACATTACTGGGTGTATACCCAGACCATATGTTATTTATGATTTTACTGTCCAGAACCCCAGCCTCACAATGGTCTTCCAGAATTCTTCAGTCTGACCGTTCCTCAATGATCTGAATAATGTAGCACCATCAGCAAGCTTCCTCACCTCACTGCTTACCCTGTCTGTGAATATTGTGAGACTGTGGGGTTCTCACCATCCTGAGAAGTTGAGAGGGAACTATCAGTGAACAAGGCTAGTGTGTCCCGTGTCCGAAAACACAGGAGTTATTCACTGCCTAATCTCTACCCTATCTTTTACTAGCTATTGTCTCCACTGGACAATACATCTTAACCACTGACATTCACCAGTGGGGCCTATTCCAAATTACCCCAATCAGTTTTTTGATTAAATTACTCCAATCAGCATCCATGATTAAATGTCGAGTCACAAGTATACTCTTGTCAATTAGGAACTAAACTAGCAAGCTGCTGAACACCCAGCTCTCATAAGGAAGGTTAAACACCTCAAAGCCATGCAGGCAGCCTGTATCCTCACATCATAAAAGCGAAGAACTGTATCGTCTCTCACTTTCCAAGAAGCAGCAGCAGCGCTGGCTCTCTTTTTATGTGTAACTTTACCAATGACACATAAAACATAACTTTGTACTGGACCCATAGCCCACTGATGTTGACTGGAAATACCACCATTACTTTTCCTAGGCTTTGGATCAGGTCTAAGGAGGACTGTTCCGTGCTGCCAGTGCAGAGGCTGCCTACTGCAGCTGTGTGCAAGGCCACACCACCAGACCAAACACCAGCAGCACCAAGCTTAATACTGAAGGTTTATACCTCTAAAAGATTATTAGAAAGTGGCTTAGATGGAGGCATTTGGCTTCTTGTGGTTTTTAGATGCAGGAGGCATGCTACTTTGGATAGGAAGGTATAATGTTTCAGCCAAGAACTGCCGTACCCCACCCCAGCAGCTTGCTCACTTAGGAAGAACTGTACTGTAGTGAAATTACTTTGGCAGTACAAATAGCAGAAGACTCTGCTGTTGACTCTGACCTTTACAAGCTCCACTCTCCACTGAAAACTTCAGGTCACATGCAAAATCTATTAGATAGCATGTAAAAATGCTGACTCAGGATAATCAATTCAGAGAAGAATCTAGACAGCTGAAAGTCCCTGGAAATGATGACTTGGTGTGAAGATCCATGTGAATCAATTTCCTCCTTTCACAGCTCCTGCCTCTCAGGATAGTTCTTTAGCACAGCACACAGACGTACAGTCACCACGCAAGTCTGGTTGTGCTAAACTAGGTTTATAGTCCCTGTAATAACCTCTCTGTGAGACTACAGAGGTCGTAACAGTATCAATCATGACAGTCATGCGAGAAATACTGTATTTTAAGGCAAAGTAACACCAACCTCCGTATGCCACAGCTTACATGTCTCACACACAGAGACACATAAATTATTTTGTTACATGGTGCATGCTGTGTCCTGAAAAGGTCATTAAAATCATCTGACAGCAAAGTGAAAACATCTCCTCTGGAAAGATTCGGCACCTTTGCCTCTGAAACATGCAGCACCGAAATGAATTATGAAAGACAACTGTTTAAAAAGCAACCACCCCAGAATTCATAGTCTGAATGAAAAGTGGTAATATGCAAGTAGAAAGGGACTCTAGATTTCTTCTTACAGAAAAAAAATGGAACAGTGCTTTGAAATAGTACCATGTATTAAAATGCAACCTAATTTGACTACAGTGAACTTTTTTCTCTGTTGATGTCAAAACTCTTAGTAATGACGAATTAGTCACATCATTGGGCCTGATTATTGGAAGTGTTGGACACCTGTCCACTTCCTTATTAAGGCTGGAGCACCTCAAAAGTCAGGCTGCAAAAGAATGTGCCGTGTTCCACGCAGAAAAGCACTGAAAAGGTTTGGAAGAGAATCTAGTGTTCTCCTCTGACCCATTGTCTCCTCTACAAGTATGAACTGTCTAGAGATAAAGCAAGCAGTAGCACTTGAATATAAAGAGCTTATTTTCTGGAGACCTTTAAAAAAAATATTTGTGCACAGATCACATTTTCAGATTAAAGTAAACTCTTTGCCTAAGGAAAAAAAGATAGAACACATTGAAAACCTGAAGAAATGGGAACTGAATGATGTAGTTTCTGTGGTTTGTGCCAAACAAATGACTAAAGGCCATGTGTACATGAAATTAGAGATTATCCCAATAAAATTTTCTTTTGCTTTGCCTTCTTTCAACACTGAAGATGAAAAGTAAACTGAAGTTATTCAGGCGTCTTATTGGATTCCTTGCCCCAAAATATATGGATCATTGCTCAGTCTCTGAGGCAGAAACAATAGCTAGAAGCATAAAGAGTGCCTAACTTTGGATCAAAAGCTTTGGCTTTAGGCCAAGTTTTCACAAAATGGTCAATGTTTTTGGATACCTTATCTTCTACGGATGAACTTGTGGTATGTTGAGCTAGCTTCTCAGAACAGCTGAGATTCTTCTGCCTCCCATGACTGCAAGTAGAATTAATACTCAGTACCTTTCAAAAATCCACTGAAGTTGTTCAAATTTGCCATCTACTATTAAATGTGGTCAATTCTGGTGCTATGCATTAAGATGACCAAGTTTAACTGATCTTTTGAAGACACATGTGAACTCTACAGATAAAACAGTAACTGTCCTATTATAAGGAAATTATTCTTTTGACCCACATTTCTCTAATGACTGAGACAAAATTTTTAGGTCATTAAAAATCTATGTAATAGTCACTGCAACCAAAGAGGATTGCTTTATGCAGCAAATAATATTTTCCAGAGCTATTATATTCCATTTCTCACTGTCCATCTTCTGTCCTTATTCTCCCCATTGTTTATGCATTAAGCTTGCAAAACCATGTGCATGTACTATGACTGTAATCCCACATATCTGAAAGTGTTCTGTAATAAAGAGTATTTCTGCTTTTGCTTTTTCAGTTTATCTAGCAATGAATTTTACTCTGAAATATTTATCTGAAGCATTCACGCTAACACAACGATTTTCAAATCTTTCACATAAAGAAATAGAAAATCTGTTTTCTGTCCTTGTTTCCTGCACTAGCCATTTGTTCTATATCTTTTTCCTACCGTTTTCTATCTCAAACACTGCTAATTCATATCTTCTACCTTCTTAACTGTCATTGCGTTGAATGCATTATGTACATGACTTGGTCTGCGATGGAGCATACTGGGTGTGAAGGGAGGAGGGAATCAAAAGCGGAGTGACTGAAAACCAAATTACCTGCTAGAATGATGCCACTGTTGCAAACAGAAGCTATACTTCTTGACAGTTTACTTCCAAAATTCTTTGGATCATTAGGAATTTTTTTTTAAAATCGTAGTTTCCAAATGACACCAGGAAAACGTAGCTGTTTAGACTGCACAGGAAAATGTGCCCAGCTGTGGAAATAGAGGGTGATTTGCCTTTGTCTCAGTTTATCCCCAGGAAACCAATTTTTTTCATCCTAGATTAATTCAGCATTATGCACCATTACCTCCAGATTACTCAAGCACAACCAGCACCAATAAACTATAATTAAATCCACTCTTTGTCACAGGCACATCACACTGACTAAACAAGCAAATTTGCATATAGATTACCTTGCTATTTGTATGCTTTGAAAGATTTTTCAACATGGTGTGACAAAACCAGCTCCTGGACTAGCGTGTGTGTGCGTGCACACACACACACAGACACTCTTAATGCACAAAATAAACATTATGTTCATAATTTCTGCTCAGTGCAATGGATGCTGTCGCTAGCATAATGAACAGATCCCTTCCTTCATGGTGGAATCTCTTGGTTTTGAGGGCTTTCAGCTTCAGAATATGAAATAAATCACAAAAGGTCTCATCCATTTCCACAGCATTTCCCATGTAACATAGTAGACGGTGAAAGAGAAGATCTGCCAGGGATATATGCATAAAAATTTGGCAATGCAAACGCAACTGTGAGGAACCAAACCACTCCAACTTGTGCACTTGCTGTGTGCAGTGTGTGAAATTACTTTTTCTGTGAAGGAGAGAGATTTTTATTCCCTTGCTGTTTCTCTCCCAGGAGTGGTCAGCACTTTCCGCAGGGTGGCGGGGAGGTCCATGCTGCTACCCTCTCCTGCCTCCTCTGCCTGGAACAGAGGGACAGATTTGACCTTGACAGATGCAGGTTTAAGTGAGTGTCTTCCTTCACACTCAGCTGCCCTTTCCTTTCCTCTTTTCTGCATATGGAGGTCTCTATTAAGAAAAGACTCACTTTATCTGATGTCAAAGTGAAGGGTGGGATCTTTAAATTCTGGTAAGCATTACATTTAGGCTGAGCAGAAAATAGGAAGAATCTGCAGGTTTACACAAGCAGATGTACCAAAACTATTTATTTTATTCAGAAGCTCTATTTTTAATATGTTGAGAGTTCTTTCAATTGTTTTTTGTTTTTCAAATACGAGACCTCCTTTGAGGGAGGAAGGCTTGTTTAGCAGTGGTATAGAACAATTCAATTTAAGAAGGTTATAGCTCAGCACAGATCAAGTAGCTACTGGGAAATAAAACAGTTCTTCAAGTTTTATAGTTGCCCCAAAGCCTAAGGATTCCTGAAAGCCAACTCCATCAGAGCCTCTGTGCCAGACTGCACTCACCCTCAGGAGCCAGCCACATCGGTTCTGGTTTGCTGCACGGGGACAGCTAAAGGTGACCCTGCTCTCTGACACCAACCAGCCAGCTGTGCTCTTTTCAGTTGGTCCCAGCTGGGCTTTCTGCTGCCTGAGAGGAGCTGATTTGAGGAAGCAAGTGCTTTGTTCAGTTACTGCAGTTGTCTCCTGAATCATCCTGAAAGGAAACTCCTGAATAAGCTCAGCAAAGTGCGGTCTCTTTTGCTGGTAGACACTGTGATATGCTTTTGAATTGTTTCTTGCACACCACCCTTTTCTCCATTATCTCCTCAGTGTCTTGATGGTTAACAAATAAGCAAAAAACCACCGCATTTTTGTTCTGAGCTACAGTATATACAATGGGGTACTGATGTAATGGGAAGAAATTATAGGCAAGGAGCACTCATAACACATCATGCTTCTCTAGCTGTAAGAGGAACATCCTACAGGGCGGATCTGCTGACAATTACATTTATATCTGAACTAGTTTAAAATCGCTAATCTAGGTGCAGCTCCAACATCACAGGCTGCAAAACCTACCCCAGCTTCTAAGTATCAAAGCAACCTGCCCATGATGTGCATGATCTTGTTGTTGCTACACTAACACCAGTACCCAAGCCAGCATCAGCTAAGTAACCCAGGTATGACCTCTGAAGTTGAAATTAAATGGCTAGATTAAAAAAGAAACAGGAGAGAGGGAGCTGCCAGCTCCCAGCGATAGGATGCATGTTAGTTGGGACAGGCACTAGGACCAAAGGCTCACTGTGTTTGTGAGCCCCTCATTTGACTGTAGCCTAAGAGAAGAAACTGGAAAAAAAGCCCACATCCCATTTAGAGAGATCAAGGTGAAGCAACATTCAAAGAAATGTCATGAAGACTTTGAGACAAAAGCCCATATAGTTCAGGGCAGTGTCAGACAACCTGAGACATATCATTGTTCTAGCCCAAACCAAGTCACCAGGGTTGTGATTAACATTAGTTATAGGGTCCTTCTTTCCCATAAGTTCTTGGTGATGCCTGGCACATAGACACAAAAATGGCAGGGATGCTCTGCTCGTTCTCATAATATCTCTTGAGGGCTCTTCACTCCATAAAGACACACCATAAAGATGACGAAGATTGAGGGGAGGCAAAAAGTTCTCCCTGCTAATATGAGACAGGACTTTTGAAGGTAGGTACAAATGTTACTGGTTTTAGCCTAGCTATTTGTTTAGAAGGCTCATCATTCAAATGGGGACTGGAGGAAAAGACGGGATGCTTCCTTCAAGCATGAGGACATATTCCGCTCCAAATCAGCCCACCTCACTGGCCATTTGCTGTCATTTGAATGAACAAAGGGCATTCTCCTGTTCTTGAAGTAAGGATGCCAATTAGCTTAACTAGTCAGAAATAAATACCATATTTTTTCAAGTCAACGCTCAAAGCTGGGAAGTTATGTCTGGTTCTGAATTCAGCAGGCTTTTCCACCTAGTACAGAAGCAAGATACTGCTGAAGCTGCAAGCTGAAGCTCGCATTTGTCCTGCACTATAAAGTACAAGGTGGTCTCTTGCCTCTGAGCTGAGCAGTTTCTTTTGTTAAATTTGAAACATACCAGAGCAAGCAACTTGGGTGATGACTGCTGACTGTTTTGACACAGCAGTTCCTAAAGGGGTCCTCAGAAAGCAACAATTCTTGAAAAAATGTAGTAGTATGCTATTATTCAAAAACTTTCCAAGTGGTGTTACAGCTTAGCTAATAAGGCTTGCAGACTAACCTATTTTCCAAAACGTGAAAATCTCCTTTGATTTACAGCCATCCTCAGTGAACAGCTAGCATGGGCTATGGCTGCTACTCTTCCAATTACTTTTCCCCATTTGCTTTAAAGACACATAATCTTCTCCTGCAGCCAACACAAACAAGTAAGAGAACCTCTGCAGAGCTCATTGTCCCGAGGCACACACAGAGGAATGGAAGAGGTGTGAAGACACAGCAGTGCAGCCTTGGCCGTGGAGAAATTTCCCTCTGGCTTGGACTGAGCTCGGCATCCAAGTTCCTTCAAAATTACTAGGTTACCAGTATAACAGAGACAAACGTGTAGCTGTTAAATCTATTGCCTTTTGCTCACTGCACCTGTCTGCAAAAGTACTGTCATTTCACCTTGAGGACTTTATTCTCAAAATATGGCAGGATAAGATATACCTCAAGGATGATGGTTTGTTTTCCTTTGACATCTTAGGACAAGTGCCTCCCAGAAAGAGAGATACTTTCTTCTGGGAGACTTCCATATAAAACCAGACAGGAACAAAATGTGACTAAGCGTAGTAAGTGTCTCTGTGTTTCTGTCCACACACTTTCATGTCACCAAGCATCTAATCAGAGGGACCAACATTTAACTTTGCTCCTTCCCTCAACCCACAGATCTCAAGATGTATTACATCCTCAGCTCCAACCTCCAAAGATAAGACCAGGATATGACAGAACTCATCTCAGCTGCATGCCTTCAAAAAGGTACACAGAATTCAAATTAATGTACAGAAATTATAATAAACATGAAACTCTGCATTGCATCACCCTCAGGAAGCCACCTTAAGTGGGAGGCTTCCCCTTTTGAAACTACAGAAGATTTGAAGATATTAATACTTCCCCATACTTCCTGACCAACTCCTGCCACTGCAAGAGACAGCTGTTAAAAGAAGCCAAGTCTGAAACCGAGCCAGTCGGGAATCTACCAAATGCCAATTTGTTGGAATTAAAATGAAGAACACTCACTGTAACATAATCTATTCATCCCTAAGTAGTGTTGCATGGATATAATGATCTTATCAATATGATGTTTATTCTAGTATACCACAAACACATTTTAGGAGCATCAGAGCAAACATTTTTGCTAAGTCAGTTTCATAGATCTATAAGCCTATTACACATAAAGCTTTCCCTAGCGAGCTTTTGATCTTGTTCTTCACATTTCACATTGAGGGTACAGTGCTAACATCACACATCCAATAACGCAAGTATTTTAGTTGAGTTGTGACTTTTTTTGGTGTAAGTTCTTATTTAGAGCATAACTCTTTTCACAAAAGATGGCAGTAAGTCCAGAAAGTTTTCCTAATCGTTGTGAACAGTTAAACACATTGCTACATACACTTCAAAAAATCATGCTTGTATTTTCATCTGAACAGAACTTGAATAACTGTTATTAAATTAGTCAGATACTGCTTTGACCAGTCATCTGTTTAGAAAATCAATTTCTCCTTATTTTTTAAATCAGCTCCCCTTTTTCTTTTTTTTCATTATCAGTTGTATTTTTCAGAATTCATGCTTACCTGTTAACTTCAGAAGGCTCACTCCTGTTTTACAAAAAAGGATAAAGTGCTTTTTGCAGAGCACTTAGCAAAGAACTATAGTATTAAAACTGCTTATCTGTGTTAATTAGACACATCTGCTTCAGAAAATAAGTCTGGGTCTATAAACCACTTCTGCTTGGCCATGTGTAAATTAGTCTACCAGACATTTTGAAACTGAATAAAAAAGAGCTGTAAGTGTGCAGCTACAGCCAGAAATGTGGTATTAGAAGTGACCTCTGATGTGAATGTTTCCTGCATTTTTTTCCTGAGATAGCAAGATACTGTGTTTTCTAGTATCTTGTTTGCACTGCAGGCCTTTAAATAGAAAAACAGCAACAAGATTATCTTCTGTCTTGTACGTAGTAATCCCACTGTATTCTAAGATCTGTATTAATGACAGATAGCAGTCAAGGTCTAATTACTGCAACCTCAAATCTTCATTTCTGATATCTGAACTATGTGAAAGGCATAGGCTTCTTTTCGTTTCCTGAGAGGAATGCAGAATTCCCAGCCTATTTGCAGTGCTCTTACCTGGAGAGGCAGCAATGAGATACTTAACTTCAACAGCAAGCACTGATTTTCATGAGCAGGTGAACAATGTCTTTTGCCCTCCTGTGACAAACAGTTGTGCAATAAAATACGCCATTTGAGATGTCTATTCCTGCAAGATTTTGCATCTCAGTTCAACAAACCACTCAACAGGTATCACTACACTGCAAATAAAAAGTAGACGTACTTTTATTATATATAGTCCATAGTGCTCATAACATCAACATTAGGGACTCCAGTCTTCTCGTCATACATCTGCCTTGTGTGCCATTTGTCCAGATGTGTTCAGTCACCTGAACAGTCAGTCACTGGAAGCATATTCAGGCTTGTTTTGAAGACAACTTTATAGATGCAGTGTAGACATATATCATAGGACTACCAGTACTTAAAAATAAGGTTCTAAAGGTTTGTTGCTGATCAACAATGAAGTGAAGAAGAAAACAGACATGATTTTGCAGGAGCTATTCCATCTCATCAGGGTCCCTGGAGCTTCAAACTAAACATGTTAACATAGAAAAGTAACTGTGTGTGTCATTTGCAGAACTTATTTTTATTGTACATTACCTTTAAGACAAAGCAGTGATCTGTAGGTGCCTTATATTTCACTTTGTGTTGAGAACCATAATAAACATTCATATTCTCAAATTGAATGAAGCATGCCAGATCCCGTGATGTCTATAAATGAAAACCAAACATGTCATTGTTAGAACAAATTGAATTTTGATATGAAACTCATCAACAGGACTTTTTTCAGGTGCATGAATGTCAATGCTTTTTATTTTTTTAACTGTTGTGAAGTTGACTGAAGAAAGATGAATTTTAAGAGTGCGCATTCTTAAATTGACAATTGGAAGAGGGTCAGTATATATAGGAATAATATATAACACAGTGCAACATTTTGCTGCTGTTCTGGTTTTGCTGTGCTTTATTGCTTTGTGTGGAGATTTTGGCTTATGGCTGAGATGACCAAATAGAACACCATAGTAAGAAATAACTTCAGTAAAATAGATACAGGCCTTGCAACCACACCCTTACAATTCTGAGTGCAGAAAGAAGGTTTGGGATTCTAAATTGCTTTGGGAGATTGTTTTTATTTGGTATACGTAACAAACAAACTCCCATCTGGTAATAAGCACATATTTCACCTGTTTTGCTTTGAATTGTCTCAAATTTCCTGGCATCATTCCTTTTCTGTTTATCATAATATTTGCTTGTTCACAATATGTTGCTAAAGTAACAAGGTTTCTGTTGCTGGCACACTTCTCAGTGCAGAATTCTGCATACAAAGCATAACTTTTGCAATCCTTTGAGGGGAAATGCAAAAATGGCCATGTCACATGGTCACTGTTGGCTAAACTGAGAAATCAGGAAACTGTGAAAAAAAAGAAAAAATAAAATAACAAACTACAAAGCCTCTCTACCCTTAAGAATGGGTTTATATTTCTGCATATGATGGTTCTTCTATGCTGTTCTCATTCTTATTGATACTTTCATTACAAACAAATCCTTGAGTTGGGTTTATTTACAAATTCAGTTTGCAAGTAAGATTTATGGGGAGAAGAAACACACCATACTATATGTAGATAGGGCTTCTCTCTTTAAGTTGATGTCAGGGATTTTGTCATTGACTGTGTGGACCTAGGATCTTCCAACACTGTAAGTTCCTAAATGTGCTCAGATCCATGCAGTATAATGAGATGGTCCTGTCCTTTACAAACCAGGTAATGACAATTATGACCAATATGAATGCAGCTGTTATTTTCTTCTTAGTAAGGAACAAATTTTTATGCAAGGGACAAAGGCGCTAATTGCTAGTATTTCTGCAATGTTAACATGACAACGCAACACAATTAACAGAAACAATTTTTAAAATTGTGTTTGCAATTTTGATTCTGTTATTTTGTGACCCTGTCCACTAACAGCATATTTTTGAATGAGATATAAGTAGACTAATGCTGAGGAAAGAAATTAAGACAGCAGTGCTGACTGGTGCCTGGTTTGTTAACGAAAAAACCCCAAGCAACAAAAAACACCAAAGGCATGTGTGTAAAATTATCCAAATGTGTCCTTGTATTTTCACATGTTTGCAATGTATTTTACAGCCAACATAAAGTGTCAAAGGTATGCCAGACTGCTTTGCTTTTTTATAACAAGTGAAAATATGATTACATGATGAATTTCAAAACAGCTGCAGCAGCTGAAGATATTATTGTCCACCAACTGTTTGTTTCTAAACCTCAATGAAAGATCACTCTACCCACAACCGAATGACTTCAGCAAGGTGCATGTGCGCTCTTCATACCGCCCTGACGTGAGATGAACTGTCATAATTTAAGGGCTTTGACTGAAGAGCTCTACTCAATTCTGCTGCAGCGCTTTAAGATGTTTAGCATCCTCACTGCACCCTGCTCATCTACCAGAGATTACTGTCTCCACAAAAGACGTGAACCTGAACCTCAGCTGTTCCAATACAGAGTCCAGTAACTAACTTAAATCACCATTAAACACAGATTTGAGCTAGAAGACTTGACCTTCTCTGGAATGGTTGAAGCATGGACATATGCATCCTTCTGCTGAAGGCTGTTACAGACACAAGAGCAAACAGTTGATTGTGGTAGCATTTTAAAGGGCTGTGACTATCTCCGAAAGAACTAGATTCAAGGCCCTCAATATCTGTGAGTGGCTGAGTTGGTAATATAGTGAGTTTAAAGCTCTCACACAGTTCCTTAAAATGGCTCAGTTATAGTCAGGGTGGTACACGGGCTGTAATGACTAACAGGCAATAAAGTGTTAAACAGTTGTTACAAGGTGACGGCATGGCTCCATCCTGAGACTATGTCTGCAGTCTATCACCTGAAAAAAGAAAGCACTTTCCTCGTTTGCACTATGATGGAAAGTCACTGAAATGGGTATCACTGGATGATGAAAAAAGGCTGGGCAACTATCAGTATATGCTTGCCTTGCTTTGGCACTGTGCTACTGGCCATCGTCGGAGGCAGGCTACAAGGAAATATCCAAGATGGACTTTTCGTTTAACCATTCTTCTATTCTTTCCACCTTAAGTGCCATCCAAATAGCATTCTAGTTCCTAATTGATAGCATGTTGTGTGTGTGCAACATGATTTGAAGACAGAAAGCTGTTATCTCAGGGTCAGGTAAAGTCAAAATAAATTGCTGTGAAAGCAGCAAGGTAATCTAGGTCTGAGATTTGGTTATAAACATAGGTCCCTGGAGGAGCAGCATGGCACTCTTTTATAAGCTATCAATTTTTTTTTGTCTTTGTAATTTAGTCAGGGAATAGCAGAACAGTTAAGTTTCACAGCACAAATCCTAACAGTAAAGCTCCATGAGCAGCACCAGAATTTTCAAATATGAAGCATTAGCAGAGCTGTAAGTGGTAACAGAAGTGGTTTTCAGAATACAAAAAAGCCCCCCCAAAAAACCAAAAACAACACCAAACCACCAGTCCCAGAAACCACCATTCTACCTCATCACTGTGGAAATGAGAAGCCAGCTACCCTCATGTGCAACAGAAAGTCAGTATCAAACAAAGTAAAATTCCACCTTTTTTGTGATAAGAAATTAGTTTACTTGAGAACTTTCAAAATATTCTTCCACAGGGACCCCATGTAATAGTGAAGCATTTTGACAGCACACCACCAGCTGAAGGTGCTGTGCTGTTTTTCTTTCCCCTGCTGACTTCCGGAGGAGTGCTATTTCATTAATGCTTTTATCTATCCATAGAAATCAAAAGGAGAGAAATGTGACAGGATTCAGTGACATTCTAATATTTGCACAAGTGGTGTAGTCAAAGCTAAACCAAAAAAAACCCCCAACCCTCTCAGATGCACCAGACAGTGCTCTTGCAATGTCACCTTGGGAGTTCTTCACTTTCACCTCCATGAATTGTTTTATTGCTAAAAGGATTATTTGGCTTCCTGACCTTGGTTTTTCCTTTGGGTACATAATAAATTCCAGAAGCTCGTAGAAGAAAGTAACGCCTCTTCCAGGACTTTTTTCCATCATCTTTTAAATAAAGGGCCCCTTCAAGCTCTGGCACAATGACAGATGTCCCACAGAAGCTTTCCTGTGCAACAAGAACAATAATAATACACAAAATAAATTTATTTAAGCACAACCCTATTAATAAATAGTAGAAAAATGATCCTACGAAAAATAAAGACATTTCCCGTGGCAGTGAACATATGAACATAGGGAATGCAGTTACCAGGGAGATGAACACCTTAGACAGGCAAAGGAAACTTTTTGTAGCTAATGTGGTAACTCGGCCATGCAAGTTGGGTGCTCACACTGGAAAAGAAGGCTCACAAAACCTCCATTCTTGAAAGGGTCAAGCAAAAACCTACAAAAGATTTTAGCTAGACATAGATGTGCTCAGTGAAGGCAATAAGACAGAATTGTTGGTACTGCTGCTGTTGATTTTTCTCTACTGCTGTATCTATAGGTTCTGTAAAGAAATACTTCTGTAGAAAGAATCTTTACAGACTGCTTAAAGCTCTAGAAACAGCTAAAGCAAAAAATTCCCCTCAATCTCTGCTTCCACTTTGAAATACACGCTAGCATTTACAACACTGTTTATACAAATATACTTCATTGTTTGCTTGAAGGATCTACTGTTGGGTAATTTTTAATGACAACACAATTATCATTTAATGTTTTCATTTAGAATTTACCAGGACTTCTGCTGGTTGACATCTGGTGCCTTCAGGAGATGCACTAATTTTCAAATGGGAATCCTCAGTCACCTGAGAACAGCATTTCCTTTGTGGACTTTTACCGAAGTCAAAATGCTCACCAGGAGAACTGTGATAATCTTTCCTTTCGTATAGCTCTGGATTTTTCTCTCTCAAATATACAACTGAAGTAAAACTTCAG
>NW_009623854.1:21569-40091 GCF_000690535.1 Cariama cristata
CGAGAGGTTAAACAGATTTGCTGGAAAAGTGCAAAGGTTCTTTTTCTGTTGTAGTACAGCTGATAATTTGAGGTAGTGAGAACTACATATACTTCTAACCCAAAAGATAATTGTTTGCTACTGATTACCCTTAGTAACAGTGTAAAGTCACAAGGGCTGGCCTAAGGGTGTGGCACAGCTGTTTCTTTTATTCATATTTGTATAACACTACTTTTATTGTTATCATGGCATTACTCTTCATAGAAACATCAAGTAAAAACATTTCACGGCATTGGAGTCTATGCTACAGATTTGCCCACAAAGAACTAAATGCTGCTATTGCAGAGCAGATGCAGATGGTGGCAGAGTTTTGGTAACATTTACATCAGCATAGAAAGTTGGCTTACCTCCAGTAAAGCCTCTTTGTTTTTATCATTCATTTCTTTGCTTTCATTCCTCCCTTTGTTTGCCAGGTAGAAATTCTGATTAAGACACAAAAGAAATTGACATTCATTACAAAGACAGCAATACAAGTAACTAGATCACTACAAACTCATTCAATAGTTACTCAGTCTTTCAATATTGAGTGCCCAAACCAGAGATGCAAGAGGCAGATGCATATGGACTTTTTTTATAGAAAACTTTAATCACAGCTGCCTGCTTAGAAGTTTTAATGCTTTATTTAGAATATAATTCAAAAGTGATACAAAATTACTTTTGCCTATGTATATACAGCCTCACAAAATTTTAAAAACAGTGGGTTATGGGTTTGACTGTTTTTCTGGATTAGTGGGTTCGATTTTATCATTCCAATTTTCACCCCTTCCTATATTATTACAGGTAGTAGAGAACATAACATTTTATTGCATACTGATACATGATGAATTCAAAGCAATATCAAAAGGGTAGAAAGCATTTTTCCTAACAATCCAATTTGGTAATTTGCACGCTTCATATCTGGCACTCTGGATATAACTCAGCTCTTAATTTTTAATAAAAGTGCTTATATGCCAAAGCCTTTATCCAAAGTTACTACTTTCTACTTTTAAACCCCTGCTCATGCTCTGCGAAGTATTTTTATGCAGTGAAGAAGTTATTCAAAAATCCAGAAGAAATCAGAAGAAATGATCACCATGATATCTCAGCACACGTGCTCCAGCCTACTGACACAAAAGTCTACACTTTGAAATGCTCCTCTGTTTCTGTGACAGAGGGCTGTGAAGCTGCAGCCGCCCGCAGAGGACCCAGTGCCCATCTGTCCCTGCAAAGAAGGAAGCACAGCGCCTCATGCACACAGTCACCAGTAAAAGTAACAGCTACCCACTGTTAAACAGCAAAACCAATTTTGCATCCATCTGCATTGTACAGATGGACAAAAGGACAGTACTTGGATACATGTGCAAATTCAGGCAGTGGGAAGGTAGCTCAGGAGCACCCTAGGACTTGTGTGCTGGAGCATGTGCAGTGGCTGCTCAACAGCAAGCATGGCCAGACAGAAGAGCCCAGCTGCCTGCAGACGGTAAGGAAGCTGGGCATCAAGAAAGCAGGTAAATCAAGGAGCTATGCCATGTATCATGTAGCATTTAGATTCATGGCCTTGAGGCCAGCATAGTAACACTCAAAGTTCTTGTGTTTTATCATTTTCTAAACAAAAGTATACGTAGAAGAGGAGCTTGGGCTTGGAAAATACCTGATGCATGGGACAGTCTTACTGGGTTCCCGGGAACTAGTTAAAAAGCTAAGTTTGCACAACAAACGGCATAAAACAAACATACACCATTGTCTAGGAAACAGACAAAATCATAAAAACCCAACAATTTTTGAAAGGTTTCTCCTTAAGAACTACTCCTAATTCTGTAATTCTTCAGCAATTCTGTAGGAAGAAAACTAAGAGCTTATCTGACTTTTCATTTCTCTCCATTTTTTCATGTCTCCAGACTATGAGAATGTGGCAACTTATTTACATGCCTAGAACGCCACAACGACTAAACTGCAACACAAATGCAAACATTACGAAAAGACAAATGAGATGTGTGTAAACGAAGGAACACGCTGTTGCTATAGTATAAGAAAGAAACAAACAAGCAGCAAATCCACCCTGCCAGCATACCATGTTTACAGCAACAAGGCTTAGCTGAACTGAAACCCTGCTCTTCCACACAACCACATCTTCTTTTTCAAGCAGTGCTGTGAACAGCTGTCTGCCAGAATGCAAGCCTCACATCAGACCGTTTTGGAGGAGCACCAGCAGAGGAAGCGGAAGAGGTGTGGATGATCTCAAAACCAGTTCTTTAAAAACTGCTTTCTTAGAAGGTCCCATTAAGTCAGACAGGGACATCAGAAACACAGCCACCTGCAATTTGGCCGATGCTGATGCCATGTCTGTGGTATGAACATAAGAAGAGAAACTTGAACATTCAATACAACGGACAGTTATGCTAGGAAATATAGCTGGCTCCAGACTGCCTGGGCGCATTTTCAGTCCATGGATCAAGGTAGGCAAACACTGAGGACCACAGCTTCGTGTCTGCATATGAAGACAGTATTCATAGCAGAAAAATCCCAAACCAGCTCAAACCAAAATCCACTTAAAAGTGTGTTCTCAGTATAACCCATACAGCAATGCCTGCCTGTGCAGTCCAAAACCACAGGTCTGACTGACAATGCTCCACTCATCCCACTGGAAAAAAAGATACTGTTCTCAGCAGCTGCAGCCAAGTCCTCTGGACATGTGCAACAGTTCTTCTTGACAGGGAGCACTATCACAGCACTGCTGGCTTGATGTTGGCACACCCATTTTTGCATTGATGAAGGTATGAAGAGAAGCCTCAGAGTGCACTGTTAGGCTGGGTTGGGCCTCCAGACTTTGGGATGGATTTGGAAAGTAGAAGGACATGAAAGCTGTAAGCCTTCTTCTTCTATAGGTCATTATAAAGACATAGTACAACCCCTAAAATACACAATGAAGATTTATCAAGGTAAGTACACCTTATCACTGTCTCAATAAAGCTTGGTTCATCAGCTTTACTACCAGTGGGGAGAACATTCATCTGGCTCAGTCAGCCTTCAGTGCACTGATAATAAGAAAACAAAGCTCCTCTGATTACAACTGATTCACATTCAGGCATCTGGCATTTATTTAGCAGAAACACAGACCACCCTGTACTGACATAATCAATGATAAAGAGAGAAAGTCTGTAATGATATCCATGCTGGATCTCTAATAACGCAGCTTTTTCATTAGGGAAACAGGGCTCTGTCACCTAAACTAATGTTACACAGATGTACACTGTCATCTTTCACCTGTCAACAGACATTTCATTTATTACTGATTACCTCCTTTATGTCTCTGCCCTGAAATCTGGAAGTTCATGGTACTTACTAGTTGTCAGTGGCTAAAAACGTGGGGAGCAGACCATACACTGTACTTGTTTTATCACTGTGTGGTCTCCTATTTTTGATCAGAAGCATTCATCCTATAGGAGGCAAACCACATGTGTCCACAAGAGGTCATTCCAAGTCCAGTAGTCAAAGGTCATGATAAAAGGCAAGCTCTTTCCTGTCAGAGGACACCACTGGAAAACGCATGTTTGGTTTGGGATGTCAGGTCATTAATGGGACAAGATGTGGCTACAGGGCAGCTCTCTGTATATGTCTACAGATTTGAAAATTAACTATTTTTTATGTTCAAAAGACAATGTCTTCCTCTTGATAGAGAGCTGAACTTACTTAACAGGATGGATTCATCCTCTTGGGCTGATAACATAAGAAAGCAAACATAAAGGCTTATTTTAACAAACAAAACGAAGTATGCTGGCACACTTTGTCATTGGGTTTGTTTGCACTGTTTGGGTTGTTTGCTGCAGAGATGAGCAGTTGAGGGTTTTTGCTGAATTATGCCCTGTGCCTACACAGCCCAGATCAGCTGAAGCTGACACAAAGCCAGTTGCTCTCCCATGCCATTCTGCCTGACTCTGACTAATGCAGAGCTACAGCGGCAGTTTTGACATGTACTGCTAGCCAGGTATGACATCCTTAAGAGACATTACGGCAGCATTTCCCCCTGTGCTTATGCAGGACAGCTGCAAAACTAGCTGATGACCCATCTATGGCTTTACATTAGCAGGAAATTCCACAGGTACAAAAGAAAATCCTGTAAAGATTTTATAGTAAGCTTGTTAATTTTGTGCTTTGTACTGTAAAGTACCATTAGTCTATGTATACAATCTTTCCATTTAGATAGAGCCATCTCCTTTTGTATGGAAAGGCAGGTAAAAAAATTCAGGCTGTATGTCTCTCTACTCCACCCTCAAACAGTGGAAGACAGAAGGTGTTTTCAATAGTTTCAAAGAACATCTCTGGCTGCATGTAAGCAAACAAAACTTGGATCATGGTAGAAACATAGCCTTTACTACTGCACTGCCAAACTCTCTGATCAGTGTTCCATGTCTCTATATTCGTAAAAAAGAATTTCCTAAATGAAACAGTACCTCTCATACCTTTCATCTTTTTGCATACACAGCCCCATCCAAGCTGGAATGCAGCAGCTACTTGTCAGTACATAACAAAAGTGTTCAAGGCAGCATCCTCCCTCTGCTTAGGTTGTATTTTTGCTTTCAAGCTATTGAAACTGTTTTTCCAGAAGATCTGCAAAGTCTGCAACAGCACAGATCAGACAGGGTGCAGCAAACAAGGCAGCTGCTCCATACTCATTAGAATCTTCTTTGTGCAATGAGCTGCCTATTTACTGCACCCAGAATGAGGGAAGAAGTGGCCAGATCTCATCCCATTTCAGCCCATTGCAACTGCATACTGAATGCAGCACAGTTTGTGCAGAAAAAAATAAACTAGAACACGGTCATATCTGCAACCCATATCATGGTATGTCCCCTAAAAACATGCATACTAAAAATATTAGAAGGTACCTATAATTGCTCTAAAGATCAGAAGCCCCCCAAAATTGATTTTTGACGCTGCTTATTTGATTTTGTAATGTTTGAAGAAATCACCACAGCTGACTTTTCATGCCTTGAGGATCATGGTCTTCACCATCAAAAAGGGGGGAACATGGAACAAATGAAAGACATATGTAAGCTAGGATGCAGCTAACAGCCAAGCACTTTGTAGGCTGATTAAAAGTCACTTGCAAAATAGTTCAAATGTGTAAAGACTGTTTCTGTGTTACAGTCTCAAGGCAGAAAAACAAAAATATCTATTGAAGTAGCATCTTTGACTTGAAACTATACCGTGGCCTGAGATAGACTAACATCAGATACGATTACGATTACCAAAGAGTGGCAGTACAGTGAAAAACACTTCCCTTTTTTACTTCTATTTCTTTGCACATTTGCCAGCACACGCAATAATCAGGTTCCCTGCCACCCTTCTATGTTTCCTTCACTGGGTAACAGGGGAGACAAAGAAAAACCTTGATTCATAAAGGTGGCCAAGGTGGTAAAAAAAGTATCACCTTGTGGATACCAGCCCAGTTTCAATGACTTCAAAGTAAATACTCAGGTGGGAAACTCACTATAGCTGTCCTGTTATGAAAGGCATTACAAATTCCTACCTCCTTCTCATGCTGCTTAGTACTCTTGCTTTTTGGAAGAAATCAAATGTCTATTCAGTGTATGGGTTCTCCATTAGAGGGTACAGCTCTTGCTTTTGGCTTACATATGAGGGAGCAGAAGCATAAAGTACTCACTTTAGAGATTTTCATTAATTTTCATAAATACTGTCCAAAAATAATAAAAAACAACCACCAAAAACCCCCACATGTATGTGGTGTCACCTGCACTGTTTGAATTTATCCTATCTGCTTGCATCAGCAAAAGAGAAACACAGGAAATCAAAATCCATGTAAGCAAAAATCAAATATAGTGTTCCAAGAGTGTGACCAGCATTTACAGTCAGGAGTTTAGGTTCAGCTGCTCCTTAAAAATAAACCTGTTTAAATGAAGCAAAAGCATTTCCTACAGTTTTTTTTTTTTTAGAGTCTCTTTTAGCTGAGAAATATTCTTTGAGCTTTTGAAAAGAGGTGTTGAGACCTGACAACCTTTCCTTTCAAGAGCCAAGCACAGCATCACTCAACTGCATGACAAAGCATCACCTTCCCTATGCCATAAAAGTTTTCTTTATTTGCACATGTTCCAATATGTATTTTTGTTTCACTCTTTAGTCACAGACTTGTGATGCTCCATATCTGTAGATGAGTCACTTGTGCCGTTCATGGAATGGTCTTTTACTGTGAGCTCCCTTCAGGGTAAATTATATCACGGTGAGGAAAGGGCAAAAGCGTGCCTGTCTTTGTGAAGAGGGAGACATCTGAGGCTTTTGCAGATGCTTTTTCTAAAATGTATTCCAAATACTTTAAAAAATTGCTTTCAGAAACAAAGCTGCAGAAAAATACTAGAGACTACTGCATGACAAGAATCACAATCTTCAAAAAAAGCCACTGGCATTAGCTAAGCAGCATGTTGCTAGCACAGACACATAGGATAAATCCTACATTTCAGATCATCAGTTCCTCCTTAGAAAATTAAACATGTTTAATTAATTGTTATTTAATCTATATCAGGTATATAACTAATTCACAGAAAGAAAGAATGAAAATTGGCACAGGTCATAGACCTTCTCCAGAGGTCCACTTGTTTTAGCAATGCATCTGGACATCTTTATAGTAAGATTTTTTTAAAGTATTTAATTGTGTCAAACCTCTGTAATGAAAATTTTGTATCACTAATTTGTCTAAGAATAAATTGTAGGCACCTGGCCACCTTTGACATTTGCATATTTTTTTTTTTTCCAGAAAAATATCCGCAAGTTACAAAACAGTGAGATCTCCACAGACAACCTCCAACAGAATGAGCACTAAATATGACCAACCGAAGGAATCCAACTGCTGCTGCATTACCACCACTGGCTGTGTCAAAAAAAGCACGCTGCAATTTCTGTACTCACCAAATGAGTTTATGAGGCAACCTTGACCAAGCTAGGAGGAAGAGGCTGAATATACTGAGAGTACAGTATCAGAGCACTGGATTTCAGTTTCTCATTGGTTACACCATATCAGAGCACTGGATTTCAGTTTCCCATTGGTTACACCATCATTTTCGTAAGTAGTTAGTTAGGTAATCATACACCCTGTGCCCCACCAACTCAGCATTTCCGCTTGGTTTACCTTTTCAGAGACTCACTCCAGATCATGTATTTTACCATGTTTCATTCTCTAGTGTGAGCTCTGTCTGTACAATATTGACTGTTTTCTGCCAAAAAGACAAACCGTTGATATGACTGTACTATTCTATCTCATGTTTGAATTTGCTAAGCCTGACAGATGGTTAGACTTTATTAGTGGTAAAATATTTCAATAGTGTGATAGCCACAACTGATCCAGTTTCCTTATGCTGTTCATTTTAGAGCTTATCACAGAGGGGCTGAAGCTCAAGGACTGCAGACACGTCCAGATCAAGCTCAGTGTGTCCTGAGATGGGAGGACCGAGCTACACTCTTATTGTGGTTTTAGTTTAGGTCATGTTTATTTCTAAAGGTAGTTGCAATCGAAATGCCCAGACCCTTCATCAAAGATTTACTTCCTATGGGAGGTTCACAGTCTTGCCCTAAGCCACTTGCCTAAATAACACTACTAGTGTATGAATCAAATGTACAATTGAACCTCTGCTGCAAGGTATGTCTATGTGCATTAGAAAGTATAAAATCTTGAGCCATCATGTATGTTTTACTTCCAAAGTTGGCTTTGCTGTTTCGTATTAAAAATCAGCATCACTGTAGATACTAGTTATGTCAATGAAGGAAACTTCCTCTCTGCAGGTTTTATTTGAAACGCTGGCTCATTCTAAAAAAAACCTAACTCCCTAATGAGCAGCTTGGTGAGATTTGCTGCCAAATTATGTATTTGACTCATTTTTTCAGCAATGCTGGATTGCTCATTTTTCTTCTGCAGCCCTCAGGAACAAACCAGATGCTCAGTGAGCTAACAGACTGCTGACAAGGAGAAAAGATCTCGTGCCCCAGAATCCACCAACTGTATGTGCTAGGGTATTTGTAAATATGGTTTTGACTACATATCATAAGAAAGAAATTATTTATGTATACACCTATCCTGATTAATTTGATGCAATTCAGCGTGCAGACCCTCCTTTTACAAAGTTAGTGTGCACAAGTTACTATTCACCCAACTCTTTTCCCCAGTCTAAATGAAAGCTAGATAAACTCCCTGTAGTACTCAGCATACGCTTTATGAAGTTTCTCGTACAACTGGCAAAAACTGGACCTTCCAGGAAATGTTGATTTTCGTCAGTAGAAATAGTAGAGAAACGACAGTAATGACAAAGGCCAGGTTTTTACAGCTGTGCCATCTCACCCCAGTTCTGAGAGCTGTGCCTAAGCCACAGCTTGTACCAGCGCAGAACTACATGCTTCATTTTTTATCGCTGCAGACAGGACTTTAAAATAGTATCAGAAAAAAATATAAAGCACTAATTTTGAAATCCTCACATTCAAAATCCTTGGGTTTTTTTGTTGAAAGTACAAGTTTTACTTTCTCTGATTCCGAACTGACAGAGCTGAAAGCAAATTAATAATGCAATAGCCAGCATACAGACTAAATGACATAATTTTAGACTCTTATCCAAATACCACGTTAGCTTACCTGGGGATTTTTAAATATAGCATATTTTTCACTTTTTTCCAAAAACAGAATCTTATTCTCAGTGTCTCGAGTCCAGTCTGATAACACTTCAACAACATTTTCATGGTCTTCAAAAAATCTTTCTGGAGAGACAGAAAAGGTAATGTAAGACACTCAAACTCTCACTCCCTCCTCCTGAGGCTGCAGAAATTCCTGTATAAGAATGTTAACATTATCTGATGTTTACTCAGAGATGGACAGTCTAGCACTCTTTTCCACTGCACAGAAGGGAGCAAAACCACATGAAAATAGTGTTATGTGGAAGGGCAAATCAGCTACAGAAGATGCCTTATGTAGCTCTGCCATGCTCCTGGATTCCTCCTGCATCTCTGTGCTGTTGCCCAAAGACTGCAAAGGATGGAAACAGTGACCCACTAGGAGCAGATGGTTACACCCATGTCTCTCAACGGTTTTCTGGTTTTGTTGGTTTTTGGTTTTTTAAGGTTTGCAATACGATTGGGGGGGTTGTACATTCACTTTGGCTACTGAATTGAAAAATAGTAGTAAAAACTTACTTCCTTGTCTTTTTACTTATTGGAACAAATGAAAAATTGCTTTTTGTCAGCTAATTCTATGCACTGAAAAAAAAAAAGTTTAGTTTCAAGCAACTGTATTTAAAAACAGGAACAGCAAAAAAGAGTAAATAGGAAGACAGACCGAGAACTGATATGAAGATACACTGTTTCACCCAGCATCTCTGTAGTTAAACACCTCACCAGAGATATGAGAGACCTAGTGTCAGTTCTCTCCCTTCCTGAGCTGATCCGAACCCAGATCCTCCACCCAGCAAAGCCACAGGGTATGCTGAGGTTAGGTAACTCCGATCTTTTCTGCACTTTCACTTTGATAAAGTAGCTGAACAGTCACATAAACCCCCTTTGGAAGCAAAAGAAGGTGAAAAAAAAAAGGGGGGGGGGGAATAAAAGCATAATTTGACAGGTAATTTTGGAAGGACCCAAATTGCATTTTCCTACAAACTCAATATTGGGGCAGGGAATTGACCCAACTGCAATTTTCAGTATGATTTTGGCAGTTTCCTAGGAACAGCTGCCCTCCATTTCAGTGGTCTGTGGTGATCACATCTTCCAATGGCCTAGTTTGGCCTCATGTAAGAGGAGATAACAGAGCACACATTCTGTAGGCTTTCTTTAACACTTGTTACTTTTGACAAGGGTTCAGTATGTCCCATCAAAACTAAATTTTGTGAATTACTTAAATTCACAAAATGAGATTAGCTTCAGCACCAGTTCACATGTACACAGTAACTTTTAACAACACAAGGAACATAACACTTTTCATTTAGCAACTGATAGTTCTGCAATGCACTGGAAATACAAAGCACTACATAAGAACTCAAGTAATGGTTTGAAGGGTAAACAGTATCTTATAGTCTATTATAGCCATACATTAATTCTCAGGTCATAACACTAGTTATTTAACACTAATTTTTGCCCCATATACTTTTGTTTGTTCATTTCCAGTACCAAGCTTTTCTTGTAGAAAGCCATTCTCAGGAGGGTCTTTTTTATAAATATTGTTACAAAAAAACTGTGAAAGCTGGATGCCTATTATAAGGCAATATTCTTCATTGCAAAATACATGCTGATATGTACAGCCCAGTGTTACATTATCATCTCACTACTGAGATTATTTGTGATATTTAACAGGCAATTAATCTAAAACTGTAGTTTATTTTATTTGTAATGATCACCTTTCAAAATAACAGTATATATAAGATACTCTGTCAAGGACCTTCTGATATAAAACTAGCTTGGACTTCCAGTTCAGCCTGAAATATCTGCTGCTCAGGTTTGCTTCTTAAACATAATTTTACTTTCTTGAATACTAAAATGGAAAGCAGCCAGAAGGGGAAAGTGCAGGAAAGCCTGTCTTCTAAGCATGCTGATAGTAATAGAGCTATCTAGAACTGCCAAGAAGTATACTGACAAGAATAAAGAACAGTTCACATTGTTCTGATTTTGAACAGAATTAACTGCATGTTGCTGTGCAATGGAAGCAGAAGGAAGAATATGTACCATTCCATCTATATCAAAATCCCCTTCTGCAAACAAAAAGGCTCCATTTCCAGCTGATTTGGACCTGGTGATAGACCTCTGCCTCAGGAGTTCATAGATGCAATCAACCTGAAGCAACTACTGATTTATTTCTTTTACTACTCTTCTTCTGTTCTGGCTTTTAAAATAGTTTTTATTCATTATGAGAGTAATTCCTTACTATACCAATACTATAACTCTAACCCAAAGCACGTAGCATTAGCTGGGACTAAAGTAACACAAGTAATTTTTACTTACAAAAAAACAAAAGTCTAACCATTCACCCAAATGTTTGAGGCATATGATCTCCCTGATCCCCTCAGTTTTAATTGTGTGATGAGGAATTCAAAATGTCTATCTAGATTATGAAGAAACACAAGTACATTCTTTTTAATGGTTAAGGAGACTCAGAAAACAATCTGTTTGTGTGCTGTCATACTAACACTCAGACATGTTTGTCCAAGTCACACTAGACCAGAGGTAGCAACTTTCCAAGACAAGAAAACACTCTAAAATTATTCAGTGACATGTGACATTTCCAGTCTTTCCTTAGTTAAGATAAGCATGTATAAAAGAATGCAGCAACGTTGCTTCATGTATCACCTTAATGGAATAGAACAGATTGGCAGTTAATATATCTGCTATTCTTTAAAGCAGATGAGAATCTCCTTCCTGTTGAGCAGTCAGGCTTTTTCCAGTTATTTTTACATTTCTTTGTTTTAGTTTAGCAGGATGATTATTCCTGGGATTCTTTTAAAGTGCAATAGTGATATTTAACTTTCTTTCTGCATTTTTACATCTCTGCTGGGAGACTGTAAACTGAGAATGCTAAAGGCTGTTCTACAATTTCCTGTTTCTCTAGGTCAAATGTGACCCTGGAAGAAAGCTGTGGCAATTTTCCTTTTCCTTTTGATGTGAATCCCTTTGCAGCCTGGACAATCAAAATATTCTGAAATAACTCACAATTAGAGAATACTCCATGCTTAATCAAGCCCTGAATCCTTTTTGAAACAAAACTCATTAAGTTGCACCTAACAATACGAAAGTTTTGCACAGCTGTTTCCTAGGGCCCTGGAGGCCAGGTTAGTTACTTCCTAAACCATAAGGTACCATCAGCAGAGCTGCAGCCCCATCAGACAGCAATATCCTGTTCAGAGCTACACTTAAGAAAACCACTATCACAAATGAAAAGCATTAGAAATTACTGAAATGCTTCTCAGACAGTCTTGTTTAATTACAACATTTGCTTGGCCAGTATGTAACAGCCTGCGGACAGCACTTCAGCACTGCATCCTCTCTTCAAGAGTAGAGTACTAGTGTGTTTGGGTCTGTCACTGCCTTGACAAACATAGTGAAATTCACATGGCCCCTTCATTTTGTGTAAAATAAAATAATGGAAATGGTGGTGGGCAAGGAGCCTTCTGCAGCTCGCAGCATGGATGAATGGAAGACTCGCTTCTACAGCAAGAACGGCCCAAGTACATTCCTGCAGCATACCTCAGCTTAGAGACTGTGATGTTCCAACACCAGTGGATACATGGGCAGGAGAAATGTTATTAATTATCTTTACAAGATTACCAATAGCATAGGATGCACTACATCTATTTGCGATATGCTCTCTCACTACGCCACTTACCAATTTGCAGCTCTGGGTACATTTCATACAGACACCAGTCGACGTTGCAGTTGCAATGGGTTTTCTCAAAGAGATTGTCTAAAACATCCCGCGTCACCTGACGCTCATCCACCATTAGTGACTTTGTGCTGTTATCGTACATGTGCACCTTGACAACAAGCTGAATACAGAGTCACAGAAGAGTTAGTTAATTTCAGAAGCAAGTAAAAGGCTAGTCTGAATCTGCTAACACAGATAAGAAAGATTAAGGCTGAAGGTTATAACTGATTCAAAGGTACCCTGTCCCACAGTGAACTAAGGGAATAGAACAGCTTGGAAGCTTTAACATTATATTGCCCCTAAAATAAAGACTTTTTCTCAAAAAAAGAAAATTGAACCTTATCCTCTGCATGACTTCAGGAAAGGCGAAATTGCTATAGAGCAAAAGCAGAAGTTAATCTCTTCTCTAAATCTACTAGATGTGCAATTAAGGAAAATGCTTGATAGGGAAACCAAGTACAAAAGGACAGAGTGTCCTTACTAGAAATGTGGAAAGTTTTGTTTTAAATGAGAAAAAGAATGGAATATTGCCATGCCAACAGACCAACCTGAAATTGGATTGTACTAAGATGGGCAGTAGTCCAACATCCATCAATAAGCAAACAGATGAGTTATTTATATTGACCAAATTAACCTAAGATACTTGTTATTTCTTATTGCGAAGTATTTTTAAATGGGAAACAGTTTGCACTTTTTTTCAGAGAAGAATAATGCAAGAAAATGCTGAAGTATATAAAATGTGATAAAGAACAGCAAATACATAATAAGTACTTAAAAGGCTCATTTAGTGCTGAAAACAGAAGAAAATAGTCTACAGGATCTGTACAGGGAAACTGGAACTAAAACCGGTGAGCTGGGAGGACTTCTCCACACAGTCTTGTTCAAATAGCTCCTTATTTTAAAAACGTGTGCATAAGAAGCTTTGGTACTATAGAGACAATGTCTATTAAAGATCAGGTAGAAGCAGAGAGTGGTGATCCCCAAGAGAAAATCTACACTATCTCTGGAAAGTAAAAGCAAATGTAACAAAAAATGTGAACTTGCTTTGATTCCAACCCTTCTAAGTATCTTCCTCTCTAAAATAACTTAGCCATAGTGCAGATTATAGAGAAAAAGAAATGTTGTACATGCATAATCAACAATATGTGTGGGGAAAAAAGGGTATTTTTGTCTGCTTATAATTGACTGCTCAGAAACATGCATGCAGTTTTCATCTTCACAGAATTAGAGTGGTTGAGATTCGAAGGCACCTCTGGAGTTCATCCAGTCCAATCCCCTGCTCAAGCAGGGCCACCTAGAGCCCATTGTCCAGGACCCTGTCCAGATGGCTTCTGAGTATCTCCAAGGAGGGAGACTCCACAACCTTCCTGGGAAACTTGTGCCAGTGCTTAGCCACCTTCGCAGCAAAAAAGTGTTTCATGATGTTCAGAGGGAACCTCCTGTGTTTCAGTTTGTGCCCATTGCCTCTGGTCCTGTCACTGGGCATCACTGAAAAGAGCCTAGCTCCATCCTCTTCACACCCTCCCTTCAGGTACTTCTACAGATTGACAAGATCCCCCCGGAGCCTGCTCTCCTCTAGGCTACACAGTCCCAGCTGTCTCAGCCTTTCCTTATAGGAGAGATGCTCCAGTTCCTTAATCATCTTCGTGGCCCTTCATTCATAGGGATGGAACTCTCTTGAGCTTGGAGGAGGTGATCCTTGAATATTAACCAGCTTTCTTGGGCCCCTCTTCGCTCCAGGGTCTTATCCCATGGGACTCTTCCAAGCAGATCTTTGAAGAAGCCAGTCTCCTCTCCTGAAGTCCAGGGCTGTGAGCTTGCTTTTCACCTTCCTGCCTGGCTTCTGCCCTCTGCTTTTGGTAAAAGAGAGCAGACCAGTTTTCTTGACAATTATTTAGTCAATTTAAAACTCAAGAAGGACATAGTAATTTTGTTATAGTGACACGGCCACAAGCAGATTAAACCTTGCTTCTACCCTATGGTTCCAAATATCAAGGGTGGGAAAAAAAAGTGAAGGGAAAAAAAAAAAGTCTTCAAAATAAATGTTTCCTCCCAAAGGAGAATTGCTAACATTGCAAGGAGGGTGATCAACGAGTACTCATAAGTTTAGTTATAGAGCTTTCCAAAGACAGCATTGCTGAACTCCTCCAAACACATTCTCTCAGAAGTAGCATTTGTACATGCACATATAGTGTTCTGTGGGAACCATCTCAAGTCTGGACACCCCAACATTTATTGGAAGTTTCAAGTCTTCTTAGAAGCCCTGCAAACTCCGACCTCCAGCACTTCCCATCTCCTATTTGAGCAACATTAAAAGGTCACGACTTTTTTTCTTCACATCCATTTTTCAGAGTTACTGAACATCTGCAGCTTCTGTTGAGTTCAGCTGGAACACTAGCTTAGGATGAGTGGGCATAATTACATTACATACTGTAGCACCATGCAGAGACTGGCTGGAAGCTTTCTAATTTGTTTTGGTCTAAAATAATTTCTCTTATCCTTGTACATTACTACACCGCTGTGAAAAGATTTAATTTAATTGGGATTAGGTAAATCCACATCCACTGTAGAAGAAAAGTTTAATACTTCTGGAATAAGCACAGCATAAGTAAGCAATGTTTTTGTATACTTTCTACTTTCTCTAAAGCAACCTATCAGAACTGTGGGCTTTGCCCCAACATTGGGAAAAAAAGAAGCAGAGCCTTCCAAATCCTCTAAAAATACGTCCCTCAGAGGTAGCATTCTCCGAGACTTTTCTCATGCAGATGACAAGACAGGTCCATAAAACATCTTTAGATGCTCAAGTTACAAACAAAATACAAAAAAGCCTAGTGATTTTAGGAAGAACTTTATTATTGAGAAGAATTATAATAGATACTTAGCTGGTAGTTCTTATGGTAGCATTCCACTACTTTAAGGCTCACCTTTTTAACTTTGGCTTCCTTCAGTTTCTCCAATGCAAGTTTAATCTTGTCAGCTTTAGCCTGTGCCTCTTGTTCTTCCTGAAAAGACACAAGAGATTTGGAGTACTTTTTGTTAAGTAAGGCCAGCTATTCATGTTTACTTGAAAAAAGTTGTTTCTTGTTATTTATATCCAGAACATAAGGCTTGT
Source organism: Cariama cristata (assembly GCF_000690535.1). NCBI lineage: Eukaryota > Metazoa > Chordata > Aves > Cariamiformes > Cariamidae > Cariama > Cariama cristata. The sequence continues at coordinate 37,100 of NW_009623854.1, forward strand.
CATGGGAAACGTCACAGTTACCAGAAATCCCCAGCTTTCCTTGAGCTAATATCCTCCAGCCAAAGCTTTTGCAAGTCCAATGCTTCCCTTTGTTGCCCAGTCATACAGCTCTTACATATTCTGTTCCTCAAATGCTACAGGAATGCTTGAAAACTGGACTATTCTATGTTTCCATACGGTTACAGCTGATACAAAAGAGAAGATGAAGGAAGATCTAGCCTGACCGAAATAGCACTGTGGATGCAGCCGCTTGGAAGAAAACTTGCCTCTTAATAGGGTTAAGAGAACTAGAGTTTTTAGGAACTTACTGAAAACTTGGCTTGCAATTATACCACTTACAGTTTTAAATTTTCTGTTAAGTACATTAATTGAATTCTTTCACTTGCCACATATGAGCTTTTACTGCACACATACTTACTGAGAGGAATATCTCCTTAAATTTGATGATCTCATGGCTTTTTATTCTAGTAATGCACCTATTCCCCTCCTTAAATTTGATGATCTCACACGGCTTTTTATTCTAGTAATGCACCTATTCCTATTAACACAGACACAGTTAGAGCACTGAAGGTCATTCCAGCTTTTGCTGAACGCCACAGTAAGATTCCTAAAAATCTCAGGATCACCCAGCTCTTCTTTTACAAAGCAGCTATATCAATATCATGCTCCTCTCTTAATATCAGTGAGGTTTGTGATCCAAGAAGACTCTGGATCACCAGCTGCTGAGAGTTTTAGGTACAGGTACCAGTTGCCAGTGCCTACTGTTGCCTCTGTGACTGGTGTATAGATTGCGACTGTTTCTTTTTGCCATCTTCAGTGGTCTCCTCTCGCAACATACAGAGTTGGAAAAGTACATTTTGGAGACCAAGTAACTGTGGTTCCTGGGGCTGCCTTGGAGGGTTCAGTTTCTTTCCAATTTTAAATCCCTGCTCGCCCTATTGAAAACTATCTTGTCTTTGCTTTCTTGCCTCTTCGCTGATTTTTGCTGTCCCTGTTGCGCTCTCTCACTTTCAGTTTCCTTTAAGGGGTAGGATTTTGTGCTATGGTACTCACAGGCACACCCAACTTCCAGTCAATGACTGTGGGAGAAAGTTCCTGCCCTGCTGCCACACAAGATTTTTTCTGTGTGTTACCTTCAGCCTCCCATTGTCTACCCCAATGTCAGTAATTTTAGTGGTCTTCGGACTAAGAGAAACCCAGGATGGCTGTAACTCATTGGAGATGCACTTGCAAGAAACCAGGCCTAACTAAGCATTGCCACTGTTTCCTTCTTACAGATATATCATAGAATCATAGCAAAAAAAGAGCTAAGAAGGTTATCTTATTCATCCCAAGCTTTGAGGCAGGTTCAACCACAACTAAAGTACTCCTGACTGACATCCCCCTAGCTGAACTAAACATCTTTTGTTTTATTATTGCTTCCCCTGGATACTAGCATCCTTTACGATGTCAAAAATACAAGGTGATGTGTGCAAAATGGAAGAGATAGCTTCAAGAATGTTTGCTGTTGTTCAAATTCTCCATTATAAATACCAGGCAATCAGTTAAAAAACATCTTTTTTTTTTTTTTTCTCCACAGGTATGGAAATCTGCACTGCTACAGCTCAGAGATGCTTAACTTTGAGAATCCAAAAATAGCTTCTGTAGTTGAACAGCAACTGTTGGACAAAAGTGGCTTTCACAGTAAGGCTGACTGTTCTACAGAGGGAAGAGCACACAGCCTCTCACACTGTGGTCCTCCCCTTACCATCTCAAAACACCTCTCTGCAGGAAGCAGGAAAAGCATCTTAACCAAAGGGGTTGAGTGTGCGGGCAGACTTTCTGCTGAAAATTTTAGGCAGGTATAACTCAGGCTTCACCTGCATGCGACCTGTGTTGAACAGAGTTCACGCATGGTACAAATCTGTGCAACAGAGCTCTCATCTGAGAGCCTTCACGTTTTCATAACCTTTGTCTGTCTTAATGTAGAAAAAGGAAACTATGCAAAGTAAATAAGCTATCAGATGCAAAATTTTAACACTGTTAAAGAAATGCTTTGACAGGCTAATAGATTTGTTTTCCCACTACAGTATCATCACCATGTTTTCATCTTCAAACAGAAGCACATAAAAGTCATCCAGATAGTGTCATAGAAAATGTAGAAGCCTTATTTAGCTTAAGGACAGTTTTAAAAAGAAACATCAGAGTTGATGGAAACTTAAGAGACAGCTCTATGACTCCCTGAAAGAAAGGCTGTACTTCTTAATTTTGGCACGCTTAAAGGATAGACAACAGAGTCATAGTACCACAGGCACATTGGGAATAATTAACAGTATTCTTATTTGACTACAGACAACCAGGAGCGTTAAACAAAATGTCAGCCTTGATTGGCTCAAGAATCACTTATCAAGAATCCTGGCTAACAGAAACATGGATTTTGATGAAACAAAACACATTCCATTTACAGGTGCATTTCATTCTACTGAGCAGTAAGGTCATGTCAAAGCAGGTCTGGAAGTCCATAGGCTGGGTCCCTGCCTAAAGCAGGACGGTCACCAATACTAGATTCAGTTGGCCATTATTTTGTCTGGCAAAGTTTGGAAAATCTCCAAAGAAAGAGAATCTGTGATCTCTTTGGGTCACCTGTTCCAGTGCTACACCACCTCCTGAAATGGAAAAGGTTTTCCTAATGTCCTGTCTGAAACTACAAATCTACAACATAGAATCATTTAGGTTGGAAAGGACCTTTAAGATTATCAAGTCCAACCGTAAACCTAGCATGGCCAAGACCACCACTAAACCACATCCCTAAGCACCACATCTACAGGCCTTTTAAATACCAACAGACACAGTGACTCCACCACTTCCCTGGGCAGCTTGTTCCAATGCTTGACAACCCTTTCAGTGAAGAAATTCATAGAATCATAATGTTTGGAAGAGATCTCAAAGATCACCAAGTCCAATCATATACCCAATGCCACCAGACCCGCTAAACCCACTAAACTATGTCTCG